>NC_142496.1:9381774-9681774 GCF_965113065.1 Corylus avellana
AATCGGTTGTTTATGTCTATGTTTTTTTTAACTTTTTTTGTTTTTGTTGTTGTTGTATTGATATATTTTCTATGCAGACCATAGCCAGGGGCGGCACTCCTCCAACTCGAGCGGAAAGTTACGTTACTACTCACACAACGAAGGATGGTGGCTATCCGAATGACATGGTCAGGGAGAGATGTGTAAGTACTCAAACATTTTGTATATTTTGATAAATTACTTATGAATAACGTTCCTTATAAGAGATACTAATTTGTTTTTTAATATACAGGAGAGGATGAAGGAATTGATGCCCACTGACCCGGCAAATAGTAAGACCGTGACGGAAGGGACGGTACGGTGGACACCTGATAACGCGTATGCTCAGGCGCATGAAAATAAGCCTGAGTATGCTGGCAGGGTCCGCCAGCTGGGTCCGAATGTGCTGTCGGTGCGGGGCAGCATACATTCATAATATACACCGTCCCAGACACGGTCTCAAAATTCTTGGAGCTCCTCGTTCTCATAGATGACAGATAGAATTAGAGAACTTGAAGATGAGCGGGCACAAGAAAGACGTGTGATGGAAGAAGAGCGGGCAGCACAAAGAAGGGCAATGGAAGAGATGGCGAGGCAGATTGAAGCACAAAAAGCGCAAATAGAAGAGAAAGATGCTATGATTGACGCTCGTTTCCGCCAAATCGAGGCCATGTTCGGGTCGACGTCTGGATTTGCGCCCCACAGAGGTAATAATATATTTTATTTTGTTTTTTTAACAATTGTTAACTGTTAGAAACAACTGTTAAAAACTCCTATTTTAGAACTTACGCATATTTGCATCATATTACATAGTAATTTTGAATTTTTGTATTGATTATTATTGGTTCACAACTCATTTGCAGGTAATGCAGATTAAAAGTTAGGGGATGACTGTGTTGAGTTGGGCGCCAGGCGTCGTTGATTATCACTGTTTGTATACATACTGCTACTTATTGTTTTGTATATAGTTAGATGAAACTATAGGTTTGTTGAGAGACATTGAAACTTATTTGTAGTAAATAGTCCAGATGTGTTTTATTGTATATTTGTTTTGACTTGTGTTAGAACGTGTTTTCGATATATATATACGTTTTGTTATGTGTTGTGTTGGCATGTAGTATGTATGTTGAAATTTTGCTTAATGAAGTATGTGTTAGATATTGGATATTGGATATTGGATATTAGATATATATTAGTAATGAAGTTGTGTTGTGTTGGATAATTATTTCAGGATATTAGATTTTGTTTAATGAAGTTGTGTTGGATATATATATTCTTTGAAACTCATAGTATGGTCAGGATGTGTATTGTGTATTGGAGTGGAATATGTATTGGATTGAATTACGTATTAGATTAGATTAGGTATTGGATTGGATTATATATGTGAATTATAGATGTGTATTATGAATGTGTATTATGTATTGGATTGGATTATATTGGATTATTTATGTGGATTATGAATGTGTATTATGGATGTGTATTATAGATGTGTATTATGTATTGGATTGGATTAGGTATTGAATTGGATTGGATTGGATTGGATTAGGTATTGCATGTGGATTTTGGATTTCTTTAGGTTTATGTATTAGATGTGGATTATGTATTGGATGTGTATTATGTGTTGGATGTGTATTATGTAGGTAGATTATGTATTGAATGTGGATTATGTAGGTAGATTATGTATTGAATGTGGATTATGTATTGGATGTGTATTATATATGTAGGTGGATTATGTGTTGGATGTGTATTATATATGTAAGTGGATTATGTATTGGATGTGTATTATGTAGGTGGATTATGTATTGAATGTGTATTGGATGTGGATTATGTATTGAATGTAGATTATGTATTGGATATGTATTATATATGTAGGTGGATTATGTATTGGATGTTGATTATTTAGGTGGATTATGTATTGAATGTATATTATGTATTGGATGTGTATTATATATGTAGGTGGATTATGTTGGTGGATTATGTATTGGAAGTGTATTATATATGTAGGTGGATTATGTATTAGATGTAGATTATTTAGGTGGATTATGTATATTATGTATTGGATGTTGATTATGTATTTGATGTGAATTATTATGTATTGGATGTGGATTATTTAGGTGGATTATGTATATTATGTATTGGATGTGGATTATTATGTATTTGATGTGGATTATTTAGGTGGATTATGTATATTATGTATTGGATGTTGATTATGTATTTGATGTGGATTATTGGATGTGGATTATTTAGGTGGATTATGTATATTATGTATTGGATGTTGATTATGTATTTGATGTGTATTATTGGATGTGGATTATTGGATGTGGATTATTATGTATTGGATGTGGATTATTTAGGTGGATTTTGTATTAGATGTGGATTAGAAATATTGTAATTATTGTATAATTATCAGGTATTGGAATATTGTAATTATTTTTTATTTTAAAATATATATATATATATAATATATATATATATATATATATATATATATATATTGACGTGTCAAATGGGGTGACACGTCAAAAAATCACACGTACATTTTTTGACGTGTCGAAAGTTCACACGTCAAAAACTTTTGACGTGTCAAAATTGACACGTCAAAAACAATTTTTTGACGTGTTGATGTTGATGCGTCAAAAATTTTTTTGACGTGTCAAAATTGGCATGTCAAAAAAATTTTCGACGGGTTAAGATCGACACGTCAAAATTTTTTTTCACGCGTCAATTTCGACACGTCAAAATTCTTTTTGACGTGTGAACTTTCGACACGTCAAAAACTTTTGACGTGTCAACTTTAACACGTCAAAAAATTGTTTTTGACGTGTCAATTTTGACACGTCAAAAGTTTTTGACGTGTGAACTTTCGACACGTCAAAAAATCGGAATTTTTGACATCCCCCCTTTTAACCGCGGCTGAACGTAAAAAATGACACGTCAAAAGAGGTTTTTGACGTGTCAATGGCATTGACACGTCAAAAACCTCTGGTCAAAATTTCTGCCAAATTTTGTAGTGAACCCAGATTTTGGTTTCTCTTCTTTTCTCTTTCTATCTCTCTCTTCTTTTCTATCTCCATTTTCAAAAACTCAAACTCAAAACCCAAACCAAAAAAATTTTCAAAAACCCAAAAATCTTCTTTTCTATCTTATCTTCTTCTTCGTTTTTTTTTTTTTTTTTTCTTTTTAAGTACCCAGCTTCTCGATCTTCTCCTTTTCTTTTTCTTCTTCAGTTCCTCTTCTTCTGCTTTCTTCTTCGATATGCTGCTTTCATTTTTTTCCTCTAGATCTAGAGAGAGCTGCTGTGCAGTGTGAAGAAGGGAGATTGAGAGAGGAGAGGGAGATTGTAGGGAAAATAAATGAAGGGGAAAAGAATAAGAAGAGTGAAAGAGTTGAAGGGAAAAAGAAGAGGGAAAAGTTTTAAAATCCCCCATTTTTTTATGATATGTTAATATCGGGTATCGAGGGGATTTCTGACGTGCCAAGTGTTGCACGTCAGAAAAATACTCTAAAAAAAAAAAAAAAAATCTGATATATATATATATATATATATATATATATATATATAATGTTCTGGCGGGGAGATGGGACATAGGGAGGAATTCGAGATAATTTCCTGACGTGCCACGTGTCACACGTCAGGAATTCCTGACGTGTGACATGTGGCACGTCAGAAGACTAATATAAATATATATTTGTATATTTATAATATATATATATATATATATATATATATATATATATATATATAGAGTTCTGACGTGGCAAACCACCCCGTCAGAATTTTCTGACGTGGCAAATCTCGCCACGTCAGAAATTATATCATTTTTTAATTTTCCAAATCTGTAACATTTTTTTTGACGCTCCAAGATCTAAAACGTCAGAATTTTCTGACGTGTTTGTTCAGACACGTCAAAAAATTGTGATGTGTCACTAATTACACGTCAGGAAAAAAATTTCTGACGTTTTAAAATGCACACGTCAGAAATTTTCTGATGTGGCAAAAAAACAGGTATTGTAACCACGTCAAAAAATGCCTTTTTTTTTTTTTTTTTTTTTGTAGTGATAAGATTCGCCCAGAATTGCAGTCCTGACTTGCGGCGTGATTTTGGCCTTGTGGCGCTCCGAATTGGGATAATTCTATTTCACAATGATTTGTATCCCTTTGAGTTATCTTTCCAATGCCGCTTGAATCACCTCAATCAGATATCTGAGCTGAAAGTTATAATCAAAATACCGAGACATATTCAGAATCCAATTTTTCATCCAATCCGAGTTGACTTCAATGTGAGAAATTCCGAATTGATCATTTCCTCTATTTGATTAAACTTTAACCATGATTGGCTAAGCTCAACCATATCTTCTAAGTCTTCCCAATTTGCCCTTTAAGCTTGTAATTCTTTAAGAAACGCTTTCTTTTCTTCCAAAAGCCTAAAAAACGAAGAAAATACAAAAAAAAGAAGTAAAATGGCCTAATTAACCAAAACCAAAGGATTAAAACATGCAAATTAAGTACTGAAAATATGAAAATTTTAGCACTTATCAGTAAATTTAAAATTTTATAAAAAAATTCAAGGGTATAAACGTCATTGTCTCACTTTTAACGTTTAAAATATGACAGAGGGGGTTTAAATTGACTGCAATTGAAAGTTCAGAGGTTCAAATTGAGAGGTTTTGAAATTTGGGGATCTTGTTAAATCGTGTGGTAATTCAGATGTCTAAAGTGAAGTTTACAAGAATTCAAAAAAAAAAAAAAAAAAAAACGCCCATCCACCAATATTCCCTGGAAAATTCTCTGGATTTTGGTGTAGATGGCGAAACAACTGTTGTTCTTGTTCGGCGGCACAAACAACGCCCATCCACCAATATTGGAGATGACAACTACTCGTTACCATCAACTTCAAGGTGTAGTGCCAGTACATTAGGAAAGAGAAATATTTCGTTTTCATTTTTTTGTTTATAATTAGTTTTATTTTTGTAAAAGAATTTAGCAAATTTACCATTAAATTTGTGAAGCCGCCATGAATTCAATGATAATTTTATTTTATTTTACTTAAAAAAAAATGAACAAGAGATGTTTAGGATAATGACACTAAACACGTCTTAAGAAAAATTTCTAAATAGTTGGGCATGTATTATATGATGAGAGTTTGATTCTTAAAATGAGAATCCTCAATCCTATTAAAATTAGCCATTTTAGGTTCCATTAATGCTATGATGAGAATGAGTTAGGCAATATATGGCTCAGTTCGATTTGAAAGAGCTCTTGCAGTTTTTACTGTCTAGACTACTCATTTGCGACTCTCAGCGAGCACGTGCTATTATAATCACGCTCAAATAAAATAGCTAAAGTTGATCTCCCTGTTTGTATTCTTTGCTTACCAAAAAAAAAAAAAGAAAAGAAAAAAAAAAGACAACTCGTTAGATTATCTACATATATAAATTGAATTTCCTGGGACCATATAATACATGCACCTTATGTTAGATCGACTTGTGAATGTCATCAAAAAGCAGGGGCTATATATATCTTAGGATTTCATGGCTCGCTCAGAAACCACAAATGTGTATATATATATATATATATAGTCTCATTGACAACCTTGGCTGGGACCACGTCTGCAAAAATAATAGAGTAATTCCAAAGAAAATAGGAATTTTGAGTATTTGAGTACGTAGTCTTCTTCATCATCACGCGTTTACTTGCACTTTTCCTCTCGGCGTTTCTTTTATTTTTGTCTTTCTCTTTTCAACTAAAAACATTAACAATAGATATTTTCATATATATACAAGATTTCATTATTGGGAAAAATGTTTCAGACAAATCACTCCTTTTTTTTTTTTTTTTTTTTTTTTTTAAGAATTATCTTTTTATTGAAATAACAATCAAATTGGACAAAATGCTCGATACAATGCCAAAGATACAATTAGAAATCTTTATAACCCAAAAATTATTTATGACACACACAATAGCATCTTGGGCTATTACAAGGCAATATCTATAAAGTGCCACTGTTTCAATAAGTTTCAGATCTACATATAGTAAATTCCGACGAATCATGTCTCTATCAATTGCCCGGTCATTGATTTCCTGGCTTTTTCATCTCCGCTACTAGTGCTTTATCAAACGCTCCTTCGTTGCCTCTATCATAGTGACAATTATTCTTTATGGCGGATAACTCCTCCGTCATCGGTCTATAGTTTGCTACCAGAAAGGAATTATAAGAAAACCAAAAACCGACCATAAACCAATTCTATTATTCTTAAGAATTTGTGAAAACAAAACCTAAGAAAACGTCTAAAACTTCACTTTATAGATCGCTGTTAAAAGCAGATCTAGAAAAAAAAACATTCTTATTTAAAAACAACGAAGATACTATTACAACAGAAAACCAACAAAAACCCAACACACCCTCACGCGTTCAATGTGCTACTAGAAAGCACCTCGAGGACAATTGACACACATGTCTCGGTCGATCTATGGAGGAGGCAGGAAAATAAGGGGGAAAGAGGAAAGGGGGGCAGGGAGAAGGGAGTCATAACTCCCTCTCCCCCTCCCCCAATTTTGCTATGCTCTCTTTGCACTGCTCTCTCTCTCTCTCTCTCTCTAGGTTTTTAAAACCAGCAATATTGTATAGAGACTAAAAGACAAAGACAAATCACTCCTTAAAGTTTAAATGTTATCAACTTACTTTTTAAGGTTTTAATTGTTATTAAATAAATCATTTTTTTGCACATTTCATTAGATTTCTAACGGTGTTGCCATGTCATATACAATCAAAATACGACAATATGTATCCCCTTTACCAAGGGCGAGAGGACCACCCCCGTCTCTATTTTATTTTATTATTATTATAAGTGACACATGTCGACTTTTGATTGAGTTTGACGTGGTAAAACCTCAAAAAATTTAATGGAATGTGAACAGAAAGATCTATTTGATAAAAATTGAAACCTTAAAGAGTAAATCAATGAAATTTAAACTTTAGGGAGTGATTGGTAAAAAAAAATAAAAAAAATCATACTTTAGGGCGTCTAGAACATTTTTCTCTTTTATAAAAAACTACTAAATCTTAAGATTTTTTTTTTGTTTTTTTGGATAAATTAAATCTCAACATATGCATTTTATAGAAACATATTAAACTCATTATAAATTACCTCGGCCACTACTTCTATCAAACGTTTAAAATAGTTAAGAGAAAATCAGTTGGAGTATTTATACTTACTCATAAATTAACTATTAATTATATATCCTTCAAACTTAAAAAATAATTATGTTTTAATTTAATTATGAGACTTTAAGGTTGCAACTAAGATTAATGATGAGACTTTGGGATTGTATTGAAAAATAGAGTTTTTAAAGTAGAAAAAAAAAAATCTTTATTTTAAACTTTCCAAAAGTGTTTTTTTGACACGTTTTGAGTAAAAAAAAAAAAATTAAAGAACTACTTTGGTAAATTTTTTTTTTACCAAACATGCCACTTTTCTTTTCTTTAACACAGTTTTTTAGATACTAAAAATATTTTTTTAAACCCCCTTAACGCAATCTAAAACTGGCTCTAAGATGGTTTGTATATACAATCGGAGTTCTTGTAATTGGAAAAATAGTCATAAAGACCACGTGGAATTGTAGGTGTAGGAATTGTAGGAAAGTAAGCTAATGAGCAGATCGATTAATTTGGTGAATATCACTGGCGTAGCCAAAATTTTGCTATTGTAGGTTGAACTAAAAAGATGATAAATGCATTTTAAAATTGAAATTAAGTAATTTTTTTTACATAATATGTGTATCTCAAAAATTATATATACCAAAATTTATAAATATGTGCCAAAACAATTCAAATAGTCTTTAGAAAAAAAAAAAAAAAAAGAAAAAAAAAAAGCAATTTGTAGAGAAAGGCATGGTAAAATAATAATAATAATAATAATTAGAACAAATATAAAAGTTCACACCTTTTTTTTTTTTTTTTCTTTTTTTTTTTGGTATTGTGATGTGTGGAGACTAGTTAGAAAATTGAGTGTTCTAAAATTTTAAACTTCTAATTTTGTTTGTAGTTGCTCACTGATGTGCTGCTAAAAAAAAGTAGGGGTTAAATTTATAGAGAATAAAAAACCTAACATTTTTTTACAGGGGAGGGAAATGGGGAGAGTGATTCAAATTACTGACATTCGCATGACTTATTTCGAAAATATTCCAATCTATTTTTTTTTGGTATTGTGATGTGTGGCACTGACTTTTTTGGGTCAGTGCCACTTCACTCAATATTATCTTTAATTTTCTCACTATTTGTTATACTAAAATATTGTTGGCATGCATGACTTATTTTGAACCATGGGGTTTTGATTTTTAAGTGCTACTTAGTTGCTTTCTTTCTTGCTGTTCCAAAATATATCACAAAATATGTAAAGCTATATATATATATATAAAGACATGACCCTACACCTCCTTCGTACAACATATTATGAAAGCAATTTTTTGTTTAACACTATAGAAGGAGAAAAAAAAAGGTTCACATAAAGACAAAATATTTGCAAGGGCCATTAATATTTATTAACTCTTCTTTCTTTCATTTTCTCTAAAAAAGTCGAAGTTTTGTATCTTTGGGAGGGTCACGTCCCTGGGCCCTAACGTGGCTCCGCCACTAAATTAGCGACCAAACTTTGAGTGATGACTCAAAATTCATTTTTGATAAGTGTTGGGAAATGTTAGGTGTTCTTCGAATGTTTTCCTAGTGTCCTTTCAACTGTGATGTGACTTTTAAAATTACCGTTAAATTTGATATTATTATTATTGACTTTTAATCTATTGGTAATTTTAAAAGACACACATCACAGTTAAAAGAATACTATAAAAATACTTAACATTTCTCATAAGTGCTTATCAACAATGACTTTTGCTAGTCGTCGCTAATTTTAGAAAAAGTTTCCTCTTAGCAACGGCATTTTGGGACATCCCTATTAATCTAGTGGGAAATGATTTCGTGTGCGGGTTGTAGCAAGAAGTTATTAGCAATGACATTTTCCCATTAGCAATAATAATAATTGTCGCTAATAATAACAAATCAGCGACAACATTAAAGTCATCATTAATGTTTTATATATATATATATATATATATATAAAAGATCTTTAATTTGAACTATAGAAAATCAGCTCCATGTGGGAGCTTTTATTAAAATACTGACACTTATTTTGTTACTGACTTTCTTTTTCCCGGCACATCTAACACAACTGCCGCGAAAAGATGTGTCAGTATAGGTCATTTTTTTAATAGTGAAATTAATAGGTTGTTTGAAACCAATATTTTAAGTTTAAAACTATTGTAATTTCATCCGATGCACTTCTTCATTAATCAGTCGTAATATAAGGATCAAAAGATTGATTGAGCTGTTTTGAATTTTTTTTATGATGATCTTGGTGCACTCATCTATCAATCATGATACAATCAAACTCTTTGATTTTGTATAATTTCAATGCATTAGTCTACTCGATATTGGTAGAATCGAATTATCGATTGAACTCTCTAGATTTTGAATCATCTTCGTATACTAGTTTGATCGATCGAACTCTTTCGATTCGATCATGATACAATTGAAAGGCGGTCAATCAAACTTTTTGGGTTTTATATCATTTTAGTGCACTAAGCTGATCGATCGTGATACGGTTAAAGGGTGATTGTAATATGGTCAAAGGGTCGATCAAACTCATTCAATTTATATCGATTAAATTATCTTAATTTTGCATTAGTCTGATCCATCGAACTATTTGAATTTTGTATAATCCCAGTGCATTAGTCAACTAGTTTCTTAATTATGTCAGCCGGGTAATGTAAACTTATCACCAAGCTCCTAAACAATACTCTTCCTCTTCTTCTGCATGCATGCATTAGTTACATCATATTTGATATATCTTGGTTGACATTGAACCCCAATTAATGAAGATTGCTGTCCCATAAAAATAAAAAATAAAAATAAAAATAAAAACAAAATAAAACAAAAAGAAAAACAAAAGAAAAGAGTTGTTGCTGCATGAATTTTATTAGTGGTTTGCAGGCCAGATAAGCAATATTTTGGTTAGAAGAACAACATATATACACCCTCAAAGGCTCATACATAGATTAATGCAATATAATCCCTGTTAAAGAGAGAGAGAGAGAGAAGGGCTTAATCATTTGTTGAGGTAATTAGGAGAGACAGTTGCCCCCATGAACGGAGTCCTCTTAACAAATCTCCCTTTCATCCTAGGCCTCTTCTCCGCGTTCAGTTTCCTTACTTCGTATCTTATCTTCTTCGAAAACAACCTCGTCCTTCTCTTTTCTCTGTACCTTGACACCCTTGCTTCCCTTCCCACGTCATCACTCCTTCCAACTCCTCCATATGCCTCATTCCCTTCTCTACCAAACAAACCCTGTAATAATATATATATAAACTATTAGTATTTGCTTATTTTTAAAGTTTAAGCTAATAAAAATAAATAAATTTAATTATTTAATTTATAATCTAATACCAGAAAGTCTGGCGAGCAACCGTTGGGATTGATCTCCGGTCGTGTTCCTGCTGTCCATGGAGACTCATGGCTGGCCCAAGCTGCTATAACTGCCTCATAATTTAGCCTCAAAATCATCTCCCCCTTCATCATCTTGTTCTCGGCCACCGCCATGGGAGCAACCTTCTGCTCCACCTTCTCTTCGGCCGCCGCGGACTCATCGTAATCGAAAATATTCCAATCTAATGTTTCTCTCATCATATCGACCGGCGGATTGAACTGACATGCTACAATGTCTTCCAACTCTTCTTCCTCTTCAACCTTCACCGATCTTCCCTCTCCAACGTCGCAACAATAATCCTCAACCCCTTTGCCAAGTAGGCTCTCCACGTCAGCAGCAAACTCAGCAAGCTCCATATCCGACGGAAGAAGCCCGTGTAAATCATCCATGTCATCACCCACGGTGGTTCTCTCATCGACAATCGCGTTCCCCATCTCATTGCAAAGCTCGGCAGCAAAAGGGTCGAACACCGGAACCCGATAAAGCAGCTGCTCGTCGTCGTCGTTGCCGCCGGCATCCGGCGACCCCCCTTCTTCACTGCCAATCTCCGGAACAAAAGGCAGGGGGTTGAACACCCCTCTCTCTAATTCCTCTTTAGGTTTGTGATTATTGCGCGGGGTTCGCGCCTTGCGCGTGAAACCCCGGTGCCACGCCGGCGGAGAATCTTCATCTGCCGTCGTAGAGAGCCTCAGAGATAATGAAGTTTGGAGCCGAACCCTTTCGTGCCTGCTCGCTAGCTGGTTAGCGGAGTGCACCGAGGCATCGCACGCCTGGCAAAGAAAAGCGTCGTCGGCGGCGCAAAACCAGCGAGCCCGCCGGCGTAAACAGCTGTCGCAAGCTCGGGCCGTCTTGCCTCCCATTGCATTTGCAGCTTTCTTTTCACCGATCATGGATGGATGAATGAATTTCTCAAAGAATTGAAGAGAAAGAGAAATATTTGAATAGGGAATAGTTTTGGTGCTCTCGTATATATATTAAGGGGCCCAATTGGTTGAATGATTGTGTTCGCTTTTCATCACTCTCCAGTCTTCATCGCCATTCTCTAGGCTCTTCTCCGGGGGGGAGCCCATGCACTTTTTGGTGGTTTGCTATAGGAACACGATGGAGCTCTTGGGGACCCACGAATTGGTCTTATCTCGGCGTCGATTGGCTGCTGATTTCGAGGCAATCTTTAGTCTGGATTCCTATTGGCTAGCTTTCTAGAGAAGGGATTCCTTGTGGGCCCGAAGGCGGTGGGGTAGGGTCTTTGAGTTGGACATGTTTTTTATTTTGGCGTGTTTTTGGGTCTATGATTCAATTATTCGCGTGAGAGAGCCTTAAAACTGTTTGTTTGGGACTTTTGTGGTCCCCTGTCGTCGCTTTTGGGTGTGGTGCCACAATGTGTCGTACAGTCACTCTCCACCACTGCCAATTGCAAGTGCAGAGGTTGTTACTTTCTGTTATGTTTCTTGCTAATCTAACCATAGAAAACAAATTGGACCCCACTGTAATTTTTATATTATTTTTTTTTAGAGGTTTTTTGGTCTACCAATAATATGTTTCCGATATGAATTTTAAAACTATCTCATCTTGGTGACTCTTCGCCGCCTCACATGGTAGTTCTTTTGTCACATTACAACTACTATCTTTTTTTTTTTTTTTTGTAAGATACAACTACTATCTTTTAATCTGTCTACTGTCCAGCTCTCATGAGCGGGTGATTATGAACTTAAGGCTTTCCTTTCTTTTGTCGTAAAATGGTTTTTTAAAAATGATTTTGTATTTTTTGGTCCTTAGTGCTAAGTAAAATAGTGATTAAAGAAAAATATTTTTCTTTTAATAGAAAATTCTTCTTTAATTTTTAAAAAATGGTTTATGGTTTTCAAAATCGTAAACTATTTTCTGACTTTGAGCATCTCATTCTCAATTGACGAACCCTGTTAAGACCCGCCCAAGACCATGCTGGCACTTGATCGGGACCTGCCCGAGACTTGACTGAGACTTGCCCTGGATCTGCTTGGGACCCTACCGGGACCTGCCCGAGACCTGCCTGGACCTACAGCACAGGACCCGCCCGGGACTTGACCAAAATCCGCCCAAGACTAACCCAAGACTCGGCCAGGACTTGATCGGAACCCGCTCGAAACTTGACTGAGACCCAACTGGACCTGCCTGAGACTCCACCAGACCTACTCGAAACCCTATCGGGACTTGACCAAGACTCGCCCGGGACCCCGCAGGGACTTGATTGGGACCCACCCAGACTTGTCCAGGACACGCCTGGGACTAGCCTGGAACTTGACCGAAGCCCACCCAAGACTTGCCTGAAACCCCACTGAAACTCGTCTGAGATTTGACCGGGACTTGTTCGGGACCCGCCTAGGACTTGACTGGGATCCAACCGGTTGTGTTTGATATGAGAATTGTGGACAGTTTGTGGCAGTGCCACCGACTAGAGTATCTTGGTATTTTCCTTATATATATATATATACTCTAAACTCTGAAAACAAGAGGAAGATTATTATTACAAAGTTCTTAACATTTTGATGATGATGGCCTAAAAAATCCAGAATTTTTTTCTTCTATGAACAGTACAGAACTTTTTAACAATTTTGACTAATCAATAGAGAAAATGAAATTTAATCCTTAACAAGCTGCAATGATGTAACGCTTTTAAATAGATCTTCAGCTGTGTTTGGTATGCAGAATGGCTATTTATAAAAAAATAAAAGTATTTTTTTTTTTTTTTAGTTTTTAATTTTTGCAATGAATAACTTTTATTAGAAATGAAAAAGTGAAATGTAATAGCTTTAATATTAGAGTATATGATAATGATCGAGCATTTAAAATAGTCATTCTCATTGCCTTTATTGGTCATGAGAATAGCTATTCTAAGGCTATATTTTTATTCTACAATTTTCTATTTTCAATAAAAACTATTTATTTTCCTAATAGAATAGCCCGCGTGCCAAACATATTCTCCAACCTTTTCTTATTTTTTATTTTTTGTGAAACACATATTTAAAATTACTATAATACCTTCTGTTAGCTATTTTTTTTTCCCCCATAATTTCAATGGACTATGCTACATCTTGTACAAATTCTCATCAATTATTTTATCTTGATTCTTATTAGTTGATCAACTCATATTATTATTTTGGATATATATTTTTTTATAGGTAAAAATATAAAAAAGTCCCCCAAACAACCAGCCGTTTGCAATATAGCCTCCAAATGGTCAAAAGGTACTAAAGTAGCTTCTAAACTACCAAAATGTATCAAAAATGCCACTTATTTTTTTTATATTCCTATAATACCCCTATTATTTTAACAAATAAAATAATAAAATAATTGTAAAAAAAAAAAAAAAAAGCCAAACAATTTTTAAAAATTCAAAAAAAAACTAATGGGCGAATAAATACCCAAAAAAAAAATATATTTTTTTAGAATAAATAAATAATTTAGGCCAACTACAGTTACTATTCTTGTCGTATTAAAGTAAAATCAAAGGTACAGTTATTAAGATATTACAAAAAAAAAAAAAAAAAAAACAAACAAACAAACAAAAAAACAAACAAACAAACAAACATAATTTAGCCCATGGAGTCAAATTCTGTTAAAAAATTGTTTTTATTTGTCCATTGATTTTACTTTAATACGACATGAAGCAATTTGTAATTTAGGCCAATTACAGTGACTAATTATTTATTTATTCCAATTTTTTTTTTTTTGTATTTATTTGCCCATTGGTTTTTTGTATTTTTCACTAATTTTTTTGGTTATTTTTACAATTATTTTATTATTTTATTTGTTAAAAGAATATGAGTATTATAGGAATATAAAAAATAAGTGGCATTTTTTATACATTTTGATAGTTTGGGGGCTATTTTAGTACATTTTAAACATTAGGAGGTTATATTGCAAACAACTAATAGTTTGGGGGTCTTTTTTATATTTTTCCCTTCTTTTATAAATTGGGTTGTAGAAATTCTTTCAACTCAGTCTTTAAGTATGATGTGTCTTTTAAATATGTGAAAAACATATATTTTTTTAATAGTATTAATAAAAAATAAAAAAATATATATTTCTCACATACTAAAAGGTGTATAATACATAGTTTTATAGATTGTGTTGGAAATATTTTCTACAAACCACTAATTGTACAAAATTTCTATCCTATTGTCCTTACGCTAGGATTTCAATATTGAAAAATCCACTTTATTGTGTGTCACACAAAAATGAAACTTGATGCAATTCAATGATATGCCATCATCATTCATCACCCGTGATATAATGCCTTTTCACATGCAAGTTTCCAATAAATAACGGGCAACACTAGAACGTACATATGCATGCATCTTACACCAGGTGTCCTACAAAGGGACAAATCTAATAAATTTTCAAGTTATTCTCATACCCCTGAACTACCACCCTTTAACATGCCTATCTCAAATTTCAAAATCTCTCACTTTTGACCACTGAACTTTTAATTTCTATCACTTTGGACCCCTTCGTTAGATTTTAAACATTAAAAGTTAGACAATAACGTTTATACCCTTGACTTTTTTATAAAATTCTAAATTTATTCTTAATTTCAAATTAAAAATTAAAAAAAAATATATTAAAAAAAAATCACATGGTGACCCACGGTTCGACCACCTTATAACTTTTTTTTTTTCAATTTTTTTTTAATAAAAAGAAAATTGAAGGGTAATTTTATATTTTTAAGAGTTTTAACGGCAAAAATTGACGGAAGGGTCCAAAGTGAGAAGTTTTGAAGTTTGAGAGGGACATGTCAAAATGGGTGGTAATTCAGGGGTTCAAAGTGAAGTTTCCTTTTTTTTTTTTTTTTTTTTAAGGAATTGAGCGATATATAGAACAAAACAATTTAAGCACAACGCTCTACGGAGATAATATATAAAATGCAATTAGGAACTTCATCAATAATGACTCGTTTCACACTACGGGATAACACTTCCTTTGCCAGTCGATGAGCTGCACCATTTGAGATGTCATTTAACATGGTTAACCTCTCAGTTTTGCAGAAAATTAAGCAATTCCCAAGCTTCCTCAATAAGATGACCATACCGGTTCCAATTTCTCCCATCTTTATTAAGAGACTGCACCACTTGGAGGGCGTTGCCCTCCAGAACCACCCTATGAAAGCCCAATTCCCGACTCAACTTTATGGCCCTTAATGCCACAGCTGCCTCCGCTATATCGGGCTCAATGATGAAGTCTTTTGGCGCTACCAAAGTCTCCAACACCTCTCCCTCACCATCTCTAACAACCACCCCAACACCCATCTTCCTTTCACTATTGTCCACAGCCGCACCCCAATTTATTTTAACAAAACCGTTCTTGGGGACTTCCCAACCGATGTCATTTGTACTAACCTTGTCAATCGGGCCACCTTTTCGGGAGTTAGCTAATTGGAATGCCTTCAAAGATTCCAAGGCACACTTGATAACAATGGACGATGGACTAACCTTTTTCCCACAAATAAGGGCATTCCATCGAAGCCATAACATTATAGCCACAACTGCCATGAGCTCTATATCTTCCTTACCCAAAAATTGGAGTTCCTCCCATATAAAGACAAATTCCGCATTCTCGATGCTTCTTTTTTGAATTTTACTACCACACCTACTTCATATATCCTTCGCAGCCAGGCACCTCCAAGAAACATGTCCCATGGTTTATAACTCAACTCCACAGGTAGGGCACAATGGATCCTCTATAATCATCCATTGAAACAAATTTGCTTTTATGGCTAGAGCATTGTGACATGCTCTCCACCTAAAAACCTTCACGACATTAGGTGTGTTCATCTGCCAAATTTGTTTCCACATAGAGCTCTATTGTCTAGTGCGAGAGCATTCCCCTTTATTCGATAAAAGTAACTCATGTTGAAGATGATATGCACTCCTCACAATGACCTCTCCATGTGTAGTAGCAATCCAAATCGGCACATCACTATTAGTGATAGAGCCAATAGGAATTTGGCATATAGCCTCAACCGTACCGACATCAAATAGCTCTCGTAGCCTATTAGTTTGCCATTCATTGGAGGTCCAATCAATGAGTTCCTCGACATGCTCCTCCTTATCAATCTCAACTCTTGGATATAGCCTACCTAGATCTCTGTTTCGAGGTAACCACTTACCGTGGCAAATACAAATTTGACTTCCGTTCCCCACCCTCCATTGTAATCCCTCCACAAGAAGCTCAGGAGCTGACCAAATGCTTCTCCAGAGATAAGATGGATGCCAACCCAACTTAGCATTAAGAAACGTACCTTGATGAAAATATTTAGCTTTAAAGATCTTAGCAGATAGAGAATTGGGATTCTGAAGCATATCCCAACATTGTTTCGCTAATAAAGCTTTGTTAAAACATTCCAGGTCACGAAATCCCATCCCTCCATGACTTTTAGAGCCGGCCAACTTCTCCCATTTAATTCAATGGATTTTCAAATCTTTCTCATAGTGGCTCCATCAATATCTCTGCATCATGGCATTGATCTCCCTAATTAGGTTCTTTGGTAGAAGGAAAATACTCATGGTATATGTAGGAGTGGCTTGGGCCACAGCTTTTAGTAAAATTTATTTCCCTGTATGAGAAAGGAATTTATTCTTCTAATTGCAAATACGGCTCCAAACTTTCTCTTTGAGAAAAGAGAACGCAATCCTTCGGGACCATCCAACAATAGCAGGCAAACCCAAATATTTCTTAAAATTATTTGTTGCTTGTACACCTAAAACTAGCAAAATTTGCTGTCTAGTTCCCACCACCTTTTTTTGACTGAAAAAGATTGAGGTTTTCTCTTTATTTAGCTGTTGCCCAGACGCTTGCTCATATCCGCCGAGCACATTTTGCAGTCGTGACCACTCATCAAAGTTTGTCTTACAGAAAAGAAGACTATCATCTGCAAAAAACAAGTGATTAACCCGGACCCTTCCTCGAGCAATCGGGACACCTGTAATCTCTTTCTTTCTCTTAGCCAATTGCAGCATCGTACTTAGGGCCTCTACACACATTATGAACAAATAAGGGGATAAGGGATCACCCCGGATTCTACAAGATAGATTAATAAGACCATTTGGACAAAATTGAGTATAAAACTGAACTGATGCACTTCAAGATCAATTGAATCCATCTATTCGTAAAGCCCAATCTCCTCATAACTCCTTCTACAAAACTCCATTCAACCCGGTTGTATGCCTTGCTTATGTCAAGTTTCATAGCCATAAAACCCTTCTTCCCTTTCATTCGAGTCTTCATAGTATGCAAAATCTCATAAGCAGCTACCACATTGTCAGTAATTTGTCTCCTTGCAACAAATGCGCTCTGATTTGGAGAGATGATATATGGCAGAATACGTTTGATTCTATTAGCTAGCACTTTCTCCATCATTTTATAAATCACATTGCATAAGCTAATTTGCCGAAAATCCGTAACCCTATCAGACACTTTTTCTAGTGAATGAGCACAATATTCGTACTATTGATATTAGTGTTGTGTAAATTTTAATATACTCGCAAGTGCACGAATCGTTTGCAATATAATGTTTTGCAAGTGCGAAGTCAAACCCACAGGGAATTGTATTTTTGAAAGAACAATTTATATCTAAACTAATTAAATCCTAATCTAGTTCCAAAAGGGTTTTGAAAATTTAAAAGACTAAACATAAACTAATTAAAATAATCTAAGAGATAAAATACTAAGGTTTGAGAATTCACACTCACCGAATCATAACAAGAGACTTCAATGTTTATCAATATTAATTTGAAGTTCTCACAATTAAAATCTTAGATATGTTTTACTATGCTTCAAACAATTAATCAAAACCATCTCATGTATCCATTCATTGCACAAATCATAAGAGATATCCAATTATTTAGGCAAATAAAATCAAGCAATCAATTATGTGAAATTATCTTAAATCATCAAGTGTATCCTTGAATCACAAAAGATATCCAAGAATCACTCCACATATTGAAAAGAAGTAAAACAATTGAAATATTAAATCCAATAAAATCAGATAAATAAAGACTTACATGAAAGTATTGATGTTCTTCATCGGTGAGGCTTCATCCCCAAACTCAGTTGGGAATTTAGCTCCACATAAAAATAAAACCTAAATCTAAAGAAAACCTAAACTAAAAAGGGAAAAACTGTAGAATTTTGCTCTCTGAAATTCTATATATTTTCTTGAACACAAAGAAGTCTATTTATAGGCTTAGGAAAGTCCTAGAAGCCCGAGTAAACCTAGATAATTCGGAGGTCCGTCTCCCAGTCAAAATAGAAGTCTGAAATCAGAATAGGATTCGTCCAGATTTGTATCCTTTTATTACGGGGCGATTTTGGCATAGTAACCGTTCGAATTAGGAAAATAATATTTCACAACTAATTGTATTATCTTGAGTTAGCTTTCTAATGCCGCTTGAATTACTTCAATCCAATATTTGAACGGAAAGTTATAGTCAAAATAGTGTGACATGTACAGAATCTGAATTTGAATCCACTCTGAAATCTTATCTAATCTGAAATTTAATCCTACCTGAACTTTAATCCGATTTAACCTTTTATTGGATTTGGTTAAACTTAACCACCTCATCTAGGTCTTCTCAAAGTATGCTTTCTTCCAAACTTTTCATTTTTCCCTTTAAAGCTGTAGTTTTTCTTTAATGACCTACAAAATATTAAAAACACAAAACTAACACAAAATATTAAATAACGACACAGCTAAAGGATTAACTAATGTAAATAAACGGGACCAAATATGGAATATTTGGCACTTATCAATTAGCAAGAGATCTACCAGAATTTAAGCAAAAAAGAACAGCTTTACATTCCTCCTTACCATTCATCGGTCAAAACTTTTGGTGGAAACACAGAGTATATCCACCCGGTCTAGGAGACCTATACGGAGACATTTGCGATATAACCCTACAAAGTTCCTCCTCCGTAAAATCCAAAGCTAGTTGATCATTCATCTCTCGAGTGACTTTCTCTTCCTTCTCTGAAAGACACTCATCCCCTCCTATCGGCCCTGATGTCGAGAACAAGGACTAATAGTAGTCCAATAAAGCTTTGTTGATCTGGTAGGGGCGACTGCACTTCATCCCCTCTGCATTAGTAACCTCACCGATCAAGTTTATTTTCCTCCTTTGATTTGCATGCATATGAAAAAACTTTGTGTTTCAATTGAAGTTCTGTATCCAGTGAAATCTCGCCCTTTGCTTCCACTTTAAATCTTCATTCTCAAGCATATCATCTATGGCCTTCTGATTTTTTTTAATCTCACCCACCGTGTCTAGGTCTACTTGGCCTTGAAGGACCTCAATCGTCTATGTTTTCTTTTTTAGCCATACAGTCTTCCGCCTTCGACCACTCCAATTGCTCCATGCCATCAATATACACTTGCAATGTTCCAATTTACTTTGGAAGATATCGAGTGGATCACCCTCAGGCTCTCCTCCTTAGGGTTGGCAATTTTGACACGACCCACGAACCTTACACGAAGTTAACAAGTTTTGGGTTTGACCTAAATGGGTTTGGGTTATAATCGAGTCACCCGTTTATGAGCTGATTAATTTTCGTGTCTGGTGGGTCAAACAGGCGGGTTAAGTGGGTGACCTTCCAGACCCTTTTTTTTTAAAAAAAAAAAAAAAAAAAAAAAAAAAAAAAAAAAAAAAACCTAAACTAACCTAGTAACCCTAACGTGCTTTCTCTCTTCACTCTCTCTATCTTTCAGCCTCTAAGGCCTCTTGCGCCTCTCTCTCTCTCACTCATTGCCTTTCAAAAGAGAGGGTTTTGGTCTTAACTTGAAACCAAACCCCAATGTTTCTCATGGCTGCAGATCAAGGAATTTGGAAGAAATGCAAATGAAGAAATGGGTTTTTGGAAGATGAAGAAGCCACTGGAACAAGATGAAGACGATGAAGAAGCCACTGCAGCAGTGTGATATCTTTTGGGTTCTGAGAGAGAGAAAGAGACTTAGAGAGTAGGTGAAGCCGGCGCTAAATTGACTGAATGGTGAGTGTGAGATTTGGGTATTTTTTCTTATTTTTCATTCAAATGTTTCAAGTCAGGTCGGGTCATGTTACCTTCTAAGTAAATAAGTCGTGTCGGGTTGTGTTAGCCTGATATGACCCGGTTATTTTAAACAGGTTAAATGGGTCGTGTTAGGTTACCCGATTATTTTTCGTGTTATAATCGTGTTAGACCCGCCAACCTGTTTAGCTAAATGAGTCGTGTTCGTGTATAGGTTAATCGTGTAACAGGTCGTAATTGTGTCGACCTACCAACCCATTTTGCCAGCCCTACTCCTCATTCCCAAGCTTTCTTGACCACTTTAAAGCAAGCATCATTAACCATCAGATTAAAAATTAATAAAATAATATGTAACCCAAAAAATAAAATAAAATAAAATAAACCAAAAACTTAAAATCAAACCAATCTGAAACAACCCATCAGTTAATAAAAATAACACCAATTAACAAACTTAAAAACAAAAAAAATCTGAAGAGTTCCTTTTGGCCATAGGGGTGGTCGCCTACCCCCATTTTAGCTAGGGGTGGCTTGAGCTACCCCCAATGGCCAGCCAGGGGGTGGCCGAATGTAATGCCCCGAAATTAATTAACTGGTAATTAAGTTCACGGATTGTCTCCTAGCCTTATTCCACTCTGAACAAGACTCAGGGACATCTACTCCTCGAAAACAGAGGATACTAAATAACGAAAACAAAAAGATTATATAAACATTAATCATTTCAACCAGAGCTTCTACCAAAGATCATCAAGTAGTTATACAAGTCATCATCTTTACAAGGGATTCATGCTATATCTCAATATGCAAGCATGCATAAAAGCTCTAAGTCTACAACATAACTCAAAAGTACTAGTTACCATGAGTACCTGCCAAAGCTTGTAATAAGTCCTCAAGCATCTCCCGAATCGAATCGTCCAAGGTAATCGGATGCTTCGTGGTATCTATCTTCTGCTAAATTATCTATAACAGCATAGTTGTACATATAGAGAAAAAGGGAAATAATACAAGGGTAAGTCCGACAACTTAGTGAGTATAAATGCACATGACGTACCCGTCATTAAATGATGAACTCAGTTGTTTATAAAGCACATGCAACATTATGAGAAGACCGCTTATCGCGAATGTGATATAGATATAATATATGCTTATAATTATGAGTAATAGTTCAATTGTATGGTCTACCCAAAAAAATTTCCATTTTCAGCAGGGTTAGCGCTGTCCCGAGGGACCTGTAGTACAACACCGATGCCCCGGATATTGCACGTTACCGTACATAACATTAGTAGCACGAGTCCGACCTCGGGTGGCCCACACCACTAATGATGTTCGTCCTGTAGTGACCATCAATTAGGGAATGGCTACGTCTTGGTCACGAAACTATTAGATCCAAAGCCCATACACACACACACACATTTGATCATCAAGTTAACTTGTATAGTAAGCCGATGGCTGTTATCTTGTATGTAGGGGTGTATCATGTCATCCAATGCAATTAATCTTATTAGTCTTTTTCATGCATAGTTTTACAAGCCTCATTGTTATCTTATTAATCAACATGCGTTTTCGCAAAAGAGAGTTCACAATAGTTCTAAAATGTATTTTATGAGAGTTGCAAAATATGCATGTTTGATATATATTAAATAGACATGCAATGCAGGAAAAGTAACAACAAGTAACCATGTGAGTTTGTACTCACCTAGGTCGTAAAGTTCCTCCGTAAAATTTCCTTGAGGCTCAATAACTTAGAATAATGAGAAAAGACCTATCATTAGTTTTAAATCCAACTAAAACGAACCTAGAACATAAAAACAGAGGCTATCGAACGACTTGGTCAAAACGTTGTTTCCTCTAAAATGCTTCTGACCGTACGTCCGGGCTCGAGGCTGTACGTCCGCCTAGAAAGTTTCAAGTAGAACCTTGTTTGTTCCAAATGTCCATCTATCCTCCCAAACTGCTTTTAAACCCATCTAAATGGATTTCTAAGATCTCCTATCTCCAAATAAGGTCTCCATGCAATAAAAAACACAATGGAATACTAATCCCAACTCCAAACAAGATCAATGGTATAACATGTCTAAAGTTTCAAACCAACATCTAAGCTACTCTAGAAAGCATTAAAAGACCATAACAACTTAGAAAGAAAAGTTAAGCGCAGAGGGTTACCTCCTAGAAGCATCCTTCAAGAAAACACCTCTCCTTTTCCACAAAACACACAATCTCCCAAGAATACACTCACAAAAGGGTTTTTGGGAGCCTGGGTGGGAGTTTGAAAGAGAAAAGGTTGAGGGTAGGGTTAGTATTTATAGAAGAGAAAAGCTGGAGACGCTCACCAACTACTCTGAAAAGTAGCGGACATCCGGTACTCTAGGGAGTACGTCCGGTACTATTTACCCAATCGTCCAAAGGCTGTAGCGTACATCTAGGTATTATCCAGAGGTTTTCCAAAAAGTAGAGTACGTCCAGTTCTATTGGGGCGTACATTCGTGTACTATTTAAAGAGTATGGTATACTATTGTCAGCATACGTACAGTGGTCCCCATGCATATGTCAGGACTAAAATTAGGAGCGTACATCCGGCAACCCTAGAGTACGTTCGGTCAGACAGTCCAAAATTTCCAAAATGCCCTTCTAGCTGTCCTTAGTGACCCAAAGCCCAAATTAACCCTCTAACTAAGCTACCTAAGCTTTGTTAATTATTTGGGTCACTATATTCTCCCCTCCTTATAAAAATTTCATTCTCGAAATTTCAGAACCCCAAAACACAAGATGAAACAGTAACATCACCTTAACGTCCATAGTCTTATAAGATTCGTACTCAGCCTCATCCTTGAAAAAATCTTATCCCATATGTTCTTCAATCACTCAGCTCCTTCGTCCAATATAAAGTGATCTATGCAGGCATCCTCAAAAGTTGTAGCAAATCCACTTGTAAGTCACCAAGGGTGTCGTAGTCGATGTTACCCATACTATATTGACTATCGTCAAACTTGACGCCCAAAACGAGTGGCTTCACATGGATTCGAGTTAGTGGGTATTCTACACATGATGCTATACTTCCTAGCCGAAAGCAAACTTATCTTAATTGACTACTCTTAAACAATCCAAATGTAACGGTCACCCAAAACAGTAACAGATAAGCATACAGTCCAAGATAAAAGAAATTAACCATACGAAAAAAAATCGTTGAACCTCGATGTAAAGACATCGTACTTAGTGTTTCCTACACTGTACCAGTCCTCATCAATCTCAACCCCCGAGTCGAGTAATTCCAAATACAATCCGGATTAGTGGGTATCTATGCCATAACCCTATAAAGGAAAACAAACTCTTTTCTTAGTCGACTATCCCTTTAACCAAAACAAGAATAGGTATACTGTCCAAGTATAATCTTACGAAAAAGAGTCATACCCAATCAAGTCTTAAACAAATGCGGATAACGGTTCCTCATGTCCTACTCCACCTCAAACCATGATGCTTCCTTGACACCGTGATTACGCCACAATACCTTAACGATAGGAATCATCTTGGTGCGTAGCACTTGCTTCTTCCGATACATGATCTTCACCAGCTCCTCGGTGTACGTCAATCCTTCCTGGATCTTCAAAGGTTCGTACTTCACCACTAAGTCTAGATTAGCGATGTACTCCCTTAATACCGAGACATGAAAAACATCATGTGTTCCTACCAAGTCTGAGGGTAAGGCAACCATGTATGCCAATCTCCCCTTCCTTTCCAAATCGCATCACTCCCCTCATTGATGATATCTTAAGGAACACATGTTGTGCAAATATCTACCTAAATTAATAGACAAATAATTGTACGTTTAAACTCGCAAGTGAACAAGGTCATAACAATAGCATAGAGTGCAAGTACGAGATCAATCCCACGAGGATTGGTAAATTTTGATTAAAATTCATTTGAGTAAACAAAAACAAGATAACAGGTTGATTTTGATTCAATAATGATAAAAGGTAGGGCTTTGATATCCACCACTAATCACACTTAGATAATATTACAATACATCAATGATCCAATCATATTATGAATACTTAATGTTTACCAACCTAAGGATATGAGTGTCTACTCTTTAAGCTATTGACCTCCCTAAGCAACGAATTAGGTATGAGTGTCTATTCTAATTCTTTTCTTTCTTAAAGGATTTAGCATGGGTGTCTACTAAGTTGTTTTTTAAGAAAGCATAAATCTGTGAAAATCGACAAACACATGAGGCCTAGGGCATGAGTATCTACTCTCGGTTCCCTATGTTGATTAACTCAAGAACTCGGTGTGAGATTCTTTTGTTACTCTCTTAAACCCAGGACTCGATCATCCAAATTGATTTAATTAACTAATCTATACCACATGCACATGTTGATCAAGCAAACACATATGAGGAATTCAATAAAACATAAATTAATCAAGTTAAGCATCACAATATGATTATCACAAAGGCGTCAATATTGAAATATTACATAATCATCATTAGGGCTTCAATCTAGCCCTACTAAGTAGTTTAGTTACAAATGAGTTTGATACTAAACATCTACATAAAATAAAATAAAGAGGAAAAGAATAAACCTGAAAACTTGAACTTGAAGAGCTCTAATTCTTCTCCTTGGAATTGTGTGTCTATTCTAAAGGCTTAAGGATCTATTTATAGGCCTTAGGAACACTCTAGAAACCCTAAAAATAGTAGTTTTTGCGTTCTAAGTCACCTAGGGTTGTGAAGGGGTGAAAAAGAAGACTTTCAAGAATAAGGTGCTGCTGCCTTACACCTCACGCACAGGTGGGCTCGATCGTAGCCCGTGTGTGCTCGATCGCAAGTATGCAATTGATCGTATATGTTGGGCGCTCGATCGTAGGTGCGATCGAGGTTGCTTCTTGTGCGCACGAGTGCACGCCTTGCTCACCTTGGCTTGGACCTCTCTGGTAGTACACTCGAGCGCAGTAACCCTGCGATCGATCGCACTATCAAAACCTTTTGCTTGAGTCAAATCTTCTAAATTTTTTCCAATTTTGTCCTTTAAGCCCGAGATTTCCAGAATTTCTTTCTTTTCTTCCAAAAGCCTACAAAACATAGAAAACACATAAAAGAACTAAAATAGCACAAACTAACAAAACTAAGGAATTACCAAATATAAGTCAAGGGCCAAAATATAAATATTTTGGCACTTAATAACACACTATCTCTTACTTCGAATTTCAAAGGTCGTCTCTAGTTATCGGTGTAGCCTTTCTGCCGACTCTAGGATGCACTCATCCTTTTCTGATCGTAAGCACTTTGTCACGAGTATCGTGAATCATTTTAGGCCCCAACTTCTGCCCCTTGCCAATGTTGTCTCAGTACAAGGGCGATTGACACTTATGCCCATAAAGTGCTTTGTAAGGAGGCATTCTAATAGTCGCTTGTATCAAACTTGATCAAAGGTAGGTACTAACTCCAACTACCTCTGAAGTTCAACAAGCAAGCCCGTGACATGTCCTTCAAGATTTGGTTAGTCCGCTCTGACTGACCTTCCATCTATAGGTTGAAAGCGGTACTAAACTTTCAATTCCATCCTCTTCTCAGCCTTGTGCATCTTGGTACTTCCAGGATGTACAATATAGAGAGAATGATGAGCCTTGCTCATGGTCTCCTTCCTTAGTCCTTCGTTTTCCAATACACACTCATTTGAAATGGGTGAACAACCCATCATCCTTATGGAAGAACCCTTGTGCTTTAGCAAATGCTTGATCTAGGTACACTCAAGGTCCTCCAACTGAGCCACCTTTATCCTAGCAAGCAATTCCGATTGCACCCTCATCTACCACTTCTACTCCCATCTTAGCGAATTCTATAACCAGCTAGGGTTGCAAAATTCCAAGAGCGGTAAGCTCTACTATCGACTTCCTACTTAATGTGCCAACTACTACGTTAGCCTTTCCAAGATGATAATTGATCTTGCGATCATAACCCTTAGATTAGCTCTAGCCACCTCTTTTGTTTCCACGGACATCTGTACCCTATAACTCCTTAGTCCATTTAGGTACAGGAAGATTCGCTAGAATCTCTTAGCTCATATGTAACCCAAAATCACGTAATCCATGCATACAAGATCTAAAGGTACAAGATTCACCAATTGCCATTTACCAATATACTAGAATCCAAGTTCAAAAATATCAAGCCTTAACATCCTTCTAATGGGCAATTAACAAAATCCCAAATCAAGTGCAAGTACAAAATAAAATACAACTGGTCGAAATCTGAGTATACATCTAGTAACTCAACCCTTAACTCCAAAACAGAGTGAAGCCACATGCCTTAAACAATTCTAGTGGTTAAGCGTATCCCTTGTCCTGCCATCATTTCCTTCCAGGTAGACCAATACCATTCCTTTTGGCCTGGTTGCAGTTTCGAACGAAGTGCCCCACCTTGCCACATCCGTAGCACAAATTCTTCCTTGATCCGCGTTTCCCAAAATGCAGCTTGCCACACCTATAGCACCAACGAATCTGTTTTTTGTTGAACCGTAGCTCTTGGGGTATCCTCCTCCTTATGCTCCACGAGTACTCCCGATAGAACTCTTCCTTGAATTAGGTCACGTAATAGCCTCCTTGCTTCCTAATTCCATCACTAGCGAGTTCCTTTTATCGTACCACCATCGCCTTGCTTCTCGAGAGAACTTGTAGGCCACGTACTTGACTCTTTGCTCCTCAGTGCAGTCCATAACTCGTAGCAGTTCCTCCAAGTTTGGAAGCCAGTCCCTTGCCTCTCCAAAGTTCAGCTCCCCTTTAAACAGAGGGAAAGGATGCTCATAAAACTCTTTGAAAGAGCAACCTTTGATTCCACTTGGAGTCCCTTCTCCTCGTACGTTGACCAAAGCCTCCACTAGAAGACTTACCACAGTTTCCAATGTTTAGGTGGCGTCTAGAACGCTCCTCATCCTTTCATCGGATTGGGATGGTCCTTTACCATCGTTGCTCTCAATGCCATCGTGTAGTGACATTCCTGCAGTCACAACGATCATCAGCCCCTACTTCAAAGCGCTACGTCGCGTCTCGCTCAAAACGTCAAACTTAATCGCAAACCTATCCTTACTAAGGGCCTAAATTACTACTACCTTATCCAAGGTCCTAATGTAGATCTAAGCTTAAGACCTTATGTAACTATCTTAGTGCAGATCAAACCTAATCTCCAAAGTTGCATCATCAAAGCGATCCTAATCCTGATTTCAAAACCATATCGAATTCTCAAAATCCTCAAGTCTAACATCCTCAAGAACATCAAGATTCAAAACTCTGTATCCTTGTATACATTTAATCCATCATATGCTCTAGTAGATCATCTGCTATAGTCCGCCAAGCCAAAAGCTCTGATAAATCTAGACCTAAAACTTAACAGATCAATTCCTATGGTCTGAAGAGCAACTGCTCTGATACGAACTGTAATGCCCCAAAAATTAATTAACTGGTAATTAATTTCACGGTTCATCTCTCAGCCTTATTCCACTTCGAACAAGACTCATGGACATCTACTTCTCAAAAACAAAGGATACTAAACAACAGAAACAAAAAGATTCTATAAACATTAATTATTTCAACCAGAGCTTCTACTAAAGATCATCAAATAGCTATACAAGTCATCATCTTTACAAAGGATTCATGCTATACCTCAATATGCAAGTATGCATAAAAGCTCTAAGTCTACAACATAACTCAAAAGTACTAGTTACCATGAGTACCCGCCTAAGCTTACAATAAGTCCTCGAACATCTCCCGAATCAAATTCTCCAAGGTAACCGGATGCTTCGCGATATCCATCTTCTGCTAAACTATCTATAACAGCATAGTTGTACAAATGGAGAAAAAAGGAAATAATACAAGGGTAAGTCTGACGACTTAGTGAGTATAAATGCACATGATGTACTCGTCATTAAATGGTGAACTCAATTTTTTATAAAGCACATACAACATTATGAGATGACTGTTTATCGTGGATGTGATATAGATATAATATATGCTTATAATCATGAGTAACAGTAATAGGTCAACTGTATGGTTTACCCGAGATATCACCCCTTCTTAGTAGGGTTAGCGCTGTCCCGAAGGACCTATAGTACTACACCGGTGCCCTGGATATTGCATGCTATCATACATAACATTAGTAGCACAACCGAGTCCGACCTCAAGTGACCCACACCACTAATGATGTCTATCCTGTAGTGACCATCCATTCGGGAATGGCTGGACCTTGGTCACGAAACCATTGGATCCAAAGCCTACACACACACGCACACACATTTAACCATAAAGTTAACCTGTATAGTAAGCCCATGGCCGTTATCCCGCACGTACTGGTGTACCATGTCATACAATGCAATTAACCTTATCAGTCTTTTACATGCATAGTTTTACAAGTCTCATTGTTATCTTAGTAATTAACATACATTTTCGCAAAAGAAAGTTCACAGTAGTTCTAAAATGTATTTCATGACAATTGCAAAATATGCATGTTTGAAATATATATAAAATAGACTTGCAATGCAGGAAAAGTAATAATAAGTATCCATGTGAGTTTGTACTCACCTGGTTCGTAAGGTTCCTCCGTAAAATTTTCTTGAGGCTCCATAACCTCGAATACTAAGAAAAGACCTATCATTAGTTTTAAATCCAACTAAAATGAACCTAGAACATGAAAACAGAGGCTATCGAACTACTTGGTCAAAACGTCGTTTCCCCTTAAATGCTTCTGACCGTACGTCCTGGCTCGAGGCCGTACGTCCGCCCAGAAAGTTTAAGGTAGAACTTTGTTTGTTCCAAACGTCCACCTATCCTCCCAAACTACTTCTAAACCCATCTAAATGGATTTTTAAGACCTCCTATCTCCAAATAAGGTCTCCATGCAATAGAAAACACAATGGAATGCTAAGCCCAGCTCTAAACAAGATAAATGGAATAATATGTCAAAAGTTTCAAACCAACGTCTAAGCTACTCTAGAAAGCATTAAAAGAGCATAACGACTTGGAAAAAAAAGTTAAGCGTAGAGGGTTACCTCCTAGAAGCAACTTTCAAGAAAACACCTCTCATTTTCTACAAAACACACAATCTCACAAGAACACATTCACAAAAGGGTTTCTGGGAGCCTGGGGCCGAGTTTGAACAAGAAAAGGACGAGGGTAAGGTTAGTATTTATAGAGGAGAAAAGCTGGAGATGCTCACCAACTACTCTGAAAAGTAGCGGGCGTCCGGTACTATAGGGGCGTACGTCCGGTACTATTTACCCAGTGGTCCAAAGGCAGCGTACGTCCACGTATTATCTAGAGTTTTTTCAAAATGTGGAGTTCGACCAGTACTATTGGGGCGTACGTTTGTGTACTATTTGGTTGGTCCCCATGCGTACGTCTGCACTAAAAATAAGAGCGTACATCCGGCAAACCTAGCGTACGTCCTTTACTACAGACAAAAGCGTACGTCCGCGAACCTTAGCATACGTTTGGGCAGACCATCGTAAATTCTCAAAATGTCCTTCTAGCTGTCCTTAGTGACCCAAAGTCCAAATTAACCCTCTAACTAAGCCTAAGCTTAGTTAATTATTTGGATCACTACACCAAACCACCCCAATGGCCTATGGGAGTGGTTCGACCAGCCCCAACTTGCAAAATGGGGGTGGCTCGGCTACTGTTGTTTTGCCTCGAGGTAGCTTCGGCCACCCTAGACTAGGGGTGGCAAAAGTGGTTGGCGGGTCGACACGATTACGACTCATAATGACCCGCAACCCGATTAACCTAAACCGGAACATGACCCATTTAGCTAAACGGGTTGAACTCTCAAACATACACAAGACACGGAAAATAGCCGGGTAACCCGACACGACCCAACACATTTGAATGAAAAATAGGAAAAATAATATAATAATAATACCAATGCCATTAAGATTCAATAGAATTCACAAATTACAATATGATAAAAACATAATAGGTTTAATTGTTAACAAATTGCCATTCAATAAAAACATTCACGATGATTAGCAATTTTCAACTCCATAGTCCATCATAGCAAATAGCGAATTTCAAAGTATAAAGTTTACATGGTAAATGTTTTGGGAATTACCTCTAATAGGTTTAATTGTCTATTCAAATAACAACTCAATCTCTTGGAATTAAACCTATAAAACAACAAATCACTTACCAAGTAAGGTAAAATCATATTAAGAAAAATATAATAAAAAAAAGCTAGCAAAAAATTAATAATAATAAAGAAAAAAGAAACAAAACTCCATCATCATTAGGTTAGGCTTTACTCTTTAGTTTAGGGTTTTTTTTTTTAAAAAAAAGGGTCTGGCGGGTCAACCTGCTAGACACAAAAAATAACCGGGTCATAAACAGGTGACTTGATTATGATCCGAACCTGTTTAGATCAAACCCAAAACCCGTTAACTTCGTGTCATTTTCGTTTTGAGTTTGCAAGTCGTGTTAAAATTGCTAGCCCTACTCCAGACCGGCCGGTTTGAGGGTAGTTCGGCCACCCCCAAGGGCCAAAGGAAAAAAAATTAAAAAAAAAAAAGTTTGCTGTTATCAAGTTTGCTTTAATAGTTGCTCTATGTCTTTAATTTGAGGATTATACTTGCACCCGTAATGAATATAGACTTCTCAGATTTATTTCACCTTCCTATGCCTTAACTCTGATATTGCTGATTTCCCATTTAACCACCAATTGGTTAAACTCGGGTAATTGCCAGTAACCCTGGCAGCCTAGCCAATGTTAGTTTTGGGGCGTTACCCTAAAGGCAAACCCTTTTAATTTTTTTTTAATTATTATTATTTTTTTAATTTTTTAATTTAATTTATTATTATTATTATTATTATTATTATTATTTCATTGGGCCGAACCACCCCCAGACCGGCTGGTTTGGGGTGGCCGAAGCCACCCTAGGCCAAACGGGGGTGGCCGAGTGTACTATCCCAATAAAAACAACTGTTTTATTAAAGACTCATTAAGGTTAATATCTCACAAAGCTAAGTTTTAAAACAAAAGACTAAAGCCCTCACACTTAACCAAAAAGCCTTTAGGCAAAACCTAAATTTTCACCTTTTTGATCGTACGTACGCACTTATCTTTAACAAGGACGTACGGTAGGGGACCACCCGTATGTATATTGACTAATCTTTGACCCAGTGGGCAACCCATCAGGACGTACGAGTGAATCTTTTTACCCAATGTGTAATAGTACCGTACGTATGCTGCCACCCTGAAAAGCAGTTTTAACCCATTATCTACTTTTCCCAACAATGCCATGCCTTCCACCCTATATAAGACTTCCTTCGTCCCCTCAGCCTCTCCAACCCCACCCCCCCCCGCCGGAAAAAAAAAAGTAACCCCTTGCCCATTTCTACAATTTTAATGTTATTCATACTGCTTTCCTAATGATATAAGTTTTAAAGACTATGTTAAGCTCTTGCATTCCATTTTCTTACAAAACCAAGAAACATTTTCAAAAGAGTTTAGTACGTCTTTTCGATTCTTAATGTTGCATGATATTGAGTTTTCTTACGATGCATGTGTTTACTTGAAAGCCTAGGATGAGATGTATCAACCCTTAGATTAAATAGAAGCCTTAAAACACAATTTGAAGCTTTTTGCTGGAATACCTAACTCAATGGCCAGACGTACGCTATCAAAGTCATACGTACGACTAGAAAGAAGGGCACCCCGCCCTTAGTTCCACTTGTGTAATATTAGGTCCAACAATCCTTTTTTGAGATAGTATTCAGTATCATACTTGTAGAGGTCCTCTAGTGCTATGCGTAACAATGTTTCGTATTTCATTATAGCAGGGTTTTGGGATGTTGGAGGACTCAAGCAAACGAACGAGGTAAGTAAATACTTATGAACATTTTCCTTAAAAACGTGAGAAATGTCAGTTGACTGACCATGCGTATGATATGAGATGTATCGTATGACATGGTACATCGATACGTGCAGTATAATGGCCATTGGCTTACTATATAGACTTTATTCTATGGTCAAATGTGTGTATGATATATGGGCCTTGGATCCAATGGTTGTTTCGTGACCGACGCAACCTTAACAAGCAGTCACTACAGGACGTATATCATTAGTAGCGTGGGTCACCCGAGGTCGGACTCGGTCGGGCTGCGAGTGTTATGGACGGTAGCGTACAATGGTCGAGGCACCGGCATTGTATTACATGTCTCTCTGGATAGCGTCAACTCTGCTGAGAATGGGTAATATCTCGGGTAGATTATACATGATAGTTATGACCTATAAAGCATTTAGATTTTCTACATTAAAATACTTAGGCGATTGCCACCGGGAGTACACCACCCATTATCAAACCAAACAATATTTTCAATGTGTATTAACGGAGACAACATCTCTTTTAAATATTTACCAAAACTGCACGTTTATTTCTGTTTAATAATAATGAGCTCATGTCATACCAAATTGTGAGGTTTACTTACTTAGTCGTTAGACTTACGCTGTTATTACTCTTATAGGAAGCTTGTTTCTAGAACCCAAGAGTGGTACGGTTACTTACAAAGAAAAAAAAAAAGAAGAAGAAGAAGAGTGGTACAGTTGCCCTTATAGAATTTGCTTTAAGATTTTCATGCCGATACCAGGCTTGCTTTATATCTTTACTAGTTGCTCCATGTCGTAATTTCGAGGGTTATACTTGTTCCGTAATGATTTATGAATTTCTCAGGTGTATCTCACCTTCCTATTTATTAACTATGATAGTGCTTAGAGGGGCGATTCCTCATTTAGCCACAAGTTAGTTAAACTGAGGTAATTGCTAGTAACCCTAACAAGCTGGCCGAAGCTAGTTTTGGGGGCGTTACACCAAGCCACCCCCATTTTGTAAGTTGGGGGTGGCCGAACCACCCCCATGGTTCGTCCACCCTCTGGCTAGCCATTGGGGGTGGCCCTATGGCCAAAATGAGGTGGCCACCCACCCCAAGACTCCTTGATTTTTTTTTTTTTTTTTTTTTTTTTTTTATTTTTTATAATTTTGTTTTTGTTTTTGTTTTGTTTTTTTTTTTTTTTTTTTTTTTTTTAAGTTTGTTAATTAGTGTTATTTTTATTTAGGTTAAATACCTTATTCCTCCGGTAGTGTAACTTATTTATTTTTTGCCCCCGATGGTTTACTTGTTATCATAGGAGTTACCTCTAGTTTGCCTAAAGACGGAGATGGTACCTCCGTCCAAAATTCAGTATCAATAACAAATTGACATGTGTCCATGTAATTAATTAAAAATAAATAATTTTTTAAAAAATGAAAAACATTAAAAAATCATATTTAATTAAATTTTAGAAAAAAAGTTTGATTAAGCTATCTCATGATTCTCATCCTCCTCCATCATTTGGGGTTGGCTCAAGTTTGCCCATTTGGCCACTTGGGGGTGGCCGAACCACCCCCATGGGCCGCGAGCCACCTCAAAATCGGCCTAGCCACCCCATGGCCAAATGGGGTGACTAGCCACCTCCAAACTGTTTTCTTTTTCTTTTTAAAAAATTAATTAAATATAACCTTTTAATGTTTTAAATTTTTTTTAAAAAAATATTATTTTTTAATTAATTACATTGACATGTGTCAATTTTTTATTGGTGCTGACGTGACGTTCTGTCAAATTTTGGACGAAATTTAGACGGAGTTACCATTTCTGTGTTTAAGCAAACTAGATGTATTTCCTGTGATAGAAAGTAAACCCAAGGAGCAAAAAATAAGAAGTTAAACCATAGAGGGGAATAAGGTATTTAACTCTTTTTTATTAATTGATGGGTTGTTTTAGATTGGTTTGATTTCAGGTTTTTGGTTTTTATTTTTTATTTTTTGGGTTACATATTATTTTATTAATTTTTTAATCTGACGTGGCACTGAAAACATAGGCACCAGTGCATGTGTCGCATTGAAAACATAGGTAACAGTCCACGTGCACGGGATACATGGAGCTCCGTCAAAAAATTTAACAGAATCGTGACAGAAGTATCATGTAGGTTTATTTATCTACTTTAGGTACCAGTTGTGACATTTTAAAAAATTGAGATGACTATTTGATTTTGACGTAAAAGACGAGTAGTGGAACTTTTGATCGAGATCCACATACTACTGCAGCTTACCGACATGGAACCATTGATCAAATCTTCGAAATTCTTGAAAGTATTACTGACCCAAATGGAAAAGCAACGATTGGGGGTTTGCCAATCTGATTATAGATTGGTGCGTGAGTGATTCTAGAACAGTGGCCAAGTATAGAAAAGGCAAAACCAGAGCAATAAAACAAAAAAATAAAGAAATTCACAGGACCATTTAGATTGAATATTGGCGTTAGCCAAAAGGCTATATACTATATAGAATATCATAATAAACTAAATATATAAAGGAAAAGAGATTAAAAAAAGAAGAAAAAAAAAAAGAAAAAGAAATGAAAGACACAAAATTAAGGTTGCAGGTTTAACCCAGACTACTGCATGCCCAACATCAATCGAGTCGGAGAATTAGAACCTTAAGTTTATGTTTTCTTAGGTCATGTCTTTATTGGAACGACATATGACCTATGAAAACATAAGCTTCAAAATATATATTTATAGATCTATTAAAGTGGTTCAGTTTATAGCCTACGTCCACAAGCTAAAACTTTTTTAACTATCTCATTAAATGATTTGATTTGCGTATAATGCTCTATTTATAAATTAAATTATATAAAGATAAAGGTGATTTGTGAGAGGTACCGGAGAGTGGCACTCCTCTTTGGAGGAAATGGAAAGCTTGAAAATTGTTTAATTAGATATATATTTAGCCTCTTAATGAAATTGTATCTTTGATGCATTGGAAAATGCTAGGAACCTATGCAGTTGATGATTTTGTTTATGAATTTGGGCAACGACATTCTTTCTTTCAGACAAACAAGTATCCGATGTCAAATTATGACATGAAATAATGAAGGAAAAAGGCCGTTAACAATAAATTAGAGTTATATATTGCAAATTGACGTAAAAAAAAAGTAAGAATGTTTTGTACAAAAATATAAAAAAATTGTATGAAAAAGTGAAAAAAAAAAAATTTAATAAAAAATAAATTATGTGATTAAAAAAATGAATGATGTAATATAAAAAATAAAAAATGTGAAAATGCTTGATTTTTTTTTAAAGAAAAAGTGGTGTGAATGGTAAAAAAAAAAAATGAGTTCCTTATAATTAGAAGTTGCGACAATTTCTTCTACCTAAGCAAAATTGGGCAGGAGGTGTGAGGCCCCGATGGAACCTCTTTATGTGTTGGTTTGCACCTGCCATAGTTGGAGCACGTGCTCGGACAAACGAATTTCATCGTGGCTCTTTCACATGCTCGTCACCTCTTCCAAAAATAATTCAAATGGGTTATATGTTTGCCCAAATGATGCTCATAGAGGGCTTCTCACAACTATCATTCGGTAGGGAATCCTGGTTTATGTTTGATCAAGTCTTCTAAATTTAATAGACCCCCATACGACTGACATGCAACTATAATAATGTTACAGTAACTATCAACTATTAATTTTTATTTTTACAAGTCTTTGTTAATCGAATTTAATTTTTGGGTTAAATACTAAATACCCCCTGGGGTTTGGTAACTTTATTTTTACCTCATGAGGTTTCATTTTTATCACAGGACCCCCTGCGATTTTGATAAAGGACTAAGTTAGTCCATCCGTTAGTTGACCATTAGGACTGACACGTGAACCAATCAGATGATGACATGTGGCACATATTTAATTTTTTTAATTTTTTTTTAAAATTAAAAAAAAAAAAAAAAAAAATTGGGAGTGGCCGAGCCACCCCCAGTGGGTACAGGGGGTGGTTTCGGCCACCCCCTTGCCGAGCCACCCCTGGTGCCTAGGGGGTGGCCGAGCCACCCCCATCCGGCCAGATGGGGGTGGCCAGGCCCACCCCCATGGCCAAAGGGGGTGGTCGAGCCACCCCAAAATGGCCAAGCCACCTCCAATTTTTTTTTTAATTTAAAAAAGAAAAATTTTAAAAATTAAATATGTGCCGCGTGTCAACATCTGATTGGTCCACATGTCAGTCCTAACGATCAACTAACGGATTGACTAACTTGGTCCTTTATCAAAACCCCAGGGGGTCCTGTGATAAAAATGAAACCCCAGGAGGGTAAAAATAAAGTTACCAAACTCCAGGGGGTATTTGGTATTTAACCCTTAATTTTTACTATCACATCATCATAATTGTATAACAATTATATAAAAATCTACTAAGTAGCACTACTCGTAATTCTTACACTCATGTTAAATAGTATACAATTAATAGTATGTCTAGTCTACAAGGGGTAACTCAATCAGCTGAGAATTATGCCTTATGAAACAGATATCATTAATTCGAATCTCTCTTCCCCTTTTGTATAGACATGTCCAAAAAAAAAAAAAAAATAGTATGTCTAGAACTTTCTCAAATATCTCCATGGACATTCGACGACTCCCCTTTCCCCTCAATTGAAAGAAAAAAAAAATCCACTTTGGTAAGAAAATTCATATATATATATATATATATATATATATTTTAGTTGTTATGGTTTAGCTGATTTACAATTAGCTTCATGAGGTATCAAAATGAACTCAAAGGTCCGTGATGTATGCCAAAAAAGTAATTTAGTCTTTATAGTCAAATTTCGTCAACTAATTTAACAGATTATGTTAGTGTGACATTGACTTAAATATGACAAGTATCACAATTTTATTGACTATAACGTTTCACGCTATCATAATTTGTTAAGTTAGTGAACAAAATTTGGTTGTAAGAACTAAATTATTTTTTTGGCATACTACAAAGACCTTTAAGTTCATTTTAATACTACCACAATGAGTTAATTGCAAATCACATAAACCATTTTGCATCCCCCCCCCCCCCTCCTCTTTTTTTTAATAAGAAAATTCATACTTGGGCATAACCTCATCCCAATTCTGGACAAAAAAACACCTGTTCCCAAGCAGGCCCAAATGTTTGCACCTACTTCGTAGCCGATACATATAAACTCCTCACAGCAACCGCCACTCCCACCAGCGCGGCGCGTACACCCTAATCCTGAAGTCCACGCGCCACCCCTTGAACTCAAAAGACCATGAAGAGAGGCCACCGCCCCCAACCGCCTCCGGAGCCTTCTTCCTCACGCGCTGCCACTGTGACCAAGCGTAAGCACCATTGTCTTCAGCAGGAGCAATCCCGTAGTAGTAAGAGTAATAGTAATAGCCGCCACGCGAAGAGGTGCAGAACGAGAATTGTCTCGGAATCAGAAACCCTAACCGTAGTACCCGACCCGCCTCGGACCTTACCCGCTTCTAACCGGTTCGAACGCTTGCATTCTTCGTCAACACCGCGTGGGAAGCAAAGACACAAAAAATCGAGCGCTAGAGATTGTAATAACCGCCAATGGGTTTCCTCTTCTTGCGATACTTCTAACTGCGAAGGTGAAAAAGAAAGTAAAAATCTTTATGTATTTATGTAAATATTGTTAGTGCTTTTCCTTTTAGCAGTGTAATTGATTATCAGAATGTGCAATTTGTCCTTGAAAGTAACAGCTAAGATAATGGATTTTGTTTTTGGCTTTTCTTCGTCGTTTCACTTCTTTGAATTTTGCATTACTTGAATAGAGAGGTTTTGGCTTAAAGTGCTTAGTTTGAAGTTGTAGGTGATTTTGGTTTTCTAGGCGGTCATCAGTTCAGGAAATTGAAAAAAGTGTTCGACTTTCATTCGAGAGCTTGTAATAGTGGCGTTGATTTTGAAAAAACTTAATAATGCTTATTGGTTTGTTTATCTTTCCTCTTACTACTATAAGACTACCATGAAAATTTGTTGCCAAAGTATGAGAATTCTGAGTAACGGCATGTTAACTTGATAGGGGTTGTGGGTTTTCTCTAAATTAAATTTCTTGATACCCTTTTACATGTTTAATATGGTACATGATCAAATTACTCAAATGAGCGTGCTTGGATGCGAGGCTGGTTGCTTGATGATGTGCTGATCTTTACAATAAAATAATGATCAGCTTGAGTTTGGAACTAAGTATTCTTTCGTGGAAGATGTATGTTTGATCTAATCACTTTTGCTACATTACCAAAAAAAACTCAAAATATGAATGTAATAAGTAAATAAAGGGCATAATTTGTAGCCTGACACTTTCTTAATTATAGAGTGTGTGGCAAACAATCTGATAGGGGTCTTCTCCAGGAAAGGTACCCGAGGTTTGAAGCATTATGGTTAACGTTCAATCTGAATTACCAGATCATTTGAATTGTATTATGGTCTTGATAAGTAGAACCGGGGAAGATCTTTTGTCTAGTTAAGACTTCTGTCAATTGTCAATATCGTTAATTATTTTTATTAAATGCTTCATAAATATCTGTTTCTTGGACATTTCTGACCGATTGTCTAGTGGGCTGTCTGCATGCACACTCATTGAAGATGATCATTTCTTTCTTGTATTTTTTATCTTTTCTTGATTTTTATCTCATTGGAGTAACCCTTTTACTCTCTTCTTGTATGCAAGTGTGTCGATGAGTGGATGGGTGGGTGTGACTTTCAGCTTATAGGACAAGATACCAATATCTATCACTTCTTTGTTCTGCCTAAACCTTTTTCTTTTCTTCCGCAGATAAAGTTGTCGTCGTTTCATATAATATACTAGGTGTTGAAAATGCATTAAAGCATCCGGATTTGTATTATAAAGTCCCTCGCAAATTTTTAGATTGGGACCGACGAAAAATCCTCATATGTGAGGAGATCAATCATTACAATGCAAGCATTCTGTGTTTCCAGGTAAATTTACAAGTTTTTCATTGGTGACACACATTTGTGTGCGTGGAGATGCAGTTGTCTGTATGATGATTTGTGAGCATTTTAGATATATTTAAAAAGAATTATAATAACATCTGGTTTTCTTGTTCTCTGAAATTTTGTTGTTTTACTTATAAAAACAAAGGTATAGAAGCTGTTATAACATTAATACCTAGGAGTTCTTAATATGTAGAGGTAATATGCTTAAATTTATTACTTACAAAAAAAATATATGCTTAAATTTATTTACACATTGGAGGCTGTGGTCATGATTTCAATCTTGTGTAGCTGCATGGGTTGTATTTGATTTTTTCCTCGATATCTTATTTCATAGCAAAGCACCACTTTTTTGTCAAAATTTTTCTTTGAGTCAGTTTTTTGTATGACTTTGAATGTTTTCATTTTTATAAGATGGTAAATGCCTGAACCTGTTTTTTGATAAGTGGGTATATACCTGAACCTTACTCTATGAAGTATCTTCTCTGCCTTTAGGGAGTTTAATCTGTTTTATTTTATTTTTCCAATTATCTGAACCTCATATCATATATGAAAGGCTTGACTGTTAAGGGCACTTGAGATTGAGGCATGTTGTGATGAATTTTGTTTTTACATTCTCATACCCACTCTTATGGCTGCAGGAGGTTGATCGTTTTGATGATTTAGATAATCTTTTTCAAAATAATGGCTTTAAAGGTGTTTACAAGGTATAGTAAGATATTACTGATAGTATGTCTAGTCTAACCACTGTGCTTTCCATTATGTTCTAAATAATATAGAGTAGTGATTACGAATCTTTTACAGGCTCGAACTGGTGAAGCATATGATGGGTGTGCTATATTTTGGAAAGACAAACTGTAAGGTTTCTCGACCCTTATGGAAATCACAAATTTCTGCCGCACTGTAGTATAGCTTATTATACTTTAATTAGCATGTTTTGTCATGCGATTCATCTATTATTTATTTTCTTGGAAGTGGCTTTATTGTTTACCTCTTTCTCATTTACTTTTTTTTAAAAAAAATAAGTAACCCGGATATCATTAAAAGCGTAAAACGCTCCCAAGTACACAAAAAATATACATGAGAAAACACCTAGCTGCTAGCTAGTAGGAGGAAAAGAACAAGGAACCTCTTTCTCAATTACTAGACAGGCTTTCCCTTGGTTAATACAAGTTTTATTATAGATTCTTCAAACTCCAAATACCTGACAAGAATTGTGATGGATATAGTAAAGAATAATGCTACACTTACTCCCACTTATTTACACAATTTTTTCACACCTATGGGTAGCTTTTAAAACCACCATTGAATATGAGATAAATGTTTATTGGATTTTGATTCAATAATGGTTTTAAAAGCCACCTACGGGTGTGGAAAAATTGTGTAAAGAAATGGGAGTAAGTGTAGCATTCCTCATATGGTAAATAATATACCTTGACATTTTGATTTTTTACTATGAGCATGCCTCTCGATGCCTTTTTTGATAGGTAATACCTTGTGTATTGGTTTTATAGCTATTGAGCACTTTGTTTGCAGTGAGCTTAATTAGTCATATTTATCATCATTTTGAATATCCAAAATCATATTCTGAGCAGATTTACCCTTTTGCATCAAGAAAATATAGAGTTCAGGAGTTTTGCCCTTCGTGACAATGTTGCTCAACTTTGTGTTTTGGAGGTATGCAGATTTTCTAATTTTTGCAATTTGATTATCCTTTTACCTCTTCCAGGGGTGTATATTTGAAACAAGATACCCATTTGCTAAGATGTAAATAAGTCAACCCCAGTATTGGCCTAATGGTTCAACTTAGCTTCAAGGCTGATCTTTCATGTACAATATGGTGTTATGCTTGGAAATTTCCATCTTCTATTAGTTTCTGTCATTCTTTTTGGTTTTCCCTCATTCCTGAAATTCGTTTGTAAGTTATGGTGGCATTCCAAGTTCAGATACTGCCTTTCCTGAAGTTTTAGAGTCCCATGGTGGAGTTTTTGTGAAGAGTGTAAGAGTTATAAGATCCACTTTAGTTGCATTTATGGTAACCTCATTTCATGTTCCCTAAATTGCATTGGAACTTTGCAAATTTAAGTGGAATGTGGAAGAGGAAGGCACTCCCAGTTGAGATACTGGCTTTGAAGAAGTTCAAGTGTCCCATCACTTGAGGCTTTGTGAAGACTGTGAAGTTACAAGATACATAAAAGTTGCATTTATGCGTTGAAACTATGCCAATTGTGTGGAACAAGGGGGAGGAAGCATAAATATTATACCCTATTGTGTTTCAGTAGTACATTGCATTTGAGAATAATGTTTTCTCAAGGACCTTTTGGCTTATAGAGTGGAAAGTGTATGACACTCAAGTGGTAAGGGCCTTGGTCTTGGTGGCATTCCATTAGGTCTAAGGTTTGAATCCCCCTGGGTGCAAACAATTCGTTAGGGTCAGCCCGCCGGTAAAGCCGGAGTATTACCCAATCCATGTAGAAGGGGCGCTTTACACGGGTCCGAGGTTTACCCGACGTGGGTGGATACACAAAGTGGCCCTGCCTTGGAGGGGTTCCTCGTCATCAAAAAAAAACATTCTTACTTGCAAAAACAGAGAAACTAAAGGAAATGGTGATTACACAATGGTCTAGCTACATAAGTAGCTTATAACATTCATTGATTTTTTTTTTTTTTTTCTTTTGTTTTTTAGTTGGCTTGAAGTGCTTTTCACCTCAGTATCTTGTGATTCTTAATTATAGCTGCTTTCTGTTTCATGGCTGAGATGTTACTTGGTAGTCCTCGAGCAGTATCCCTTTCCTTTTTCTTTGTTGTCCTTTTGTTTTTTTCCTCCAATATTTGTTGTATATAATTTACTTGACTTGCTTTGTTGTCATGGGAAATCCAATTATGCTTCCGATTTACTCATAGTTTTTCTTTTTAGATTTTATTCATTTATATTTTCTTTTATCTTATATAGATGATCCAAAATCAATCAGAGTCTGAATTGTATACCGAAAGATCCATGTAAGTTTCATTTTATTTTGTATAGAAACATTCATGCAACTGGACAAATAGATGAAAATCATGAAATTATATCTGCCTTTATTAGTACTTAATAAGAGATTGGGCCTTATGGCCCTTATGTGTCTAACTGTCCTTTTGTGCCGTTATATTTTCATCTTTTTTTTTTTTTTTTCTTCCCAATAAAAGATGCATTAATAAAAACAGTAATTGCTGGAAACAAACTAATTAAAAGAAAATTGAGCAGGAAAGTTTACCCTAGGGAGCCTGCTTTAAGACAAGCGCAAATAGATCTAATGATGATATATTATGGGAGAAATTTAGTCTGCTGTCAATAAAAATCCAAAGGAACACAGTTTTGACCATCACCTGTGCTTGTGCTTGAGAAGGTTCCACAGCTGGGAAATATGGTATATGAATTGGTGATCAAATCTGATTTTTTTTTTTTTTTTAAAAGTTTAACCTGAAAATTGTAAAGCTATGCACAAAAAATCTATATCACAAACAAGTCTATCGTACTTTTTGCTCAAGAAAAAGAGAAGTCCATAATACTTTTGCTTTGTAGTTCATGCAATGTATGATTTTATTCTTCATATTTTCATGAAATTGGTTTTTGAACTTGTGATTCTTCCTCTCTCGTAAGAGATTTCTGTACGTGCTCAATTGTCATATCCAGAAGATACGAAACTCTCATATTTTTTGTTTTTGCAAAAACACTTTGCCAGTTCAATCACTAACTTATGTGCCCTTATAGGTCTCCACCAACTCTAAGTCGAAGATTACTGGTTGGAAATATACATGTACTCTTCAACCCAAACCGTGGAGACATCAAGCTAGGCCAGGTATTTACTGCTCTATTCTCTGTGAAAGAGCTGAAATTCCTGCGGAATGGTTTCAGTTAATATCTTTTGGGATTCTCAATGTTAAAAACAGTCCCCTACTCTCATCTCTTATATGTACTGTGCATGCAAGTACATTCCCCCCCAAATCCTTTCCTACTGGGGCTGTTGGCTGGAAGGGGGAGTTAGCTTCAGATTCTATATATGAACTCATGGTTGTGATGCCATAATATTCCACTGCATCATCAGCTGCCAGAAGAAAAGAAAGGATTTTTCTATTTTCATTCAAATGGCTTTTTTTTTTTAACTACAGTAATAAGTTTGCATGTAAGCTACAATCCTGTAGGTTCGAATCTTTCTTGAAAGAGCGTACGAGCTATCACAAGAATGGGGTGACATCCCAGTAGTAATTGGTGGGGATCTAAATAGTCTTCCTCAGGTGAGATCATGCTAGGCAATTCTTAATGAATAAATAAAAAAATTGTAGAATGCAATCGTTAATTTTCATTGTCACTTATATCTTTTTTTTTTCTTTTCTTTTTTTTTTTTTTTTTTTTTTTCCATCCTGTGGTCAGAGTGCAATTTATCAGTTTGTGGCTTCATCAAAGGTGAGTTCAGTCCTTGTGGTGTGTCAAGCCTTTTTTTGTGTGTGTGTGTTTTGCACATTCTTGGGACTCCAATGGCCTTAAATATCTCTGGGTTGTCTCTCATTTTTTTGGATTTAATATGAAACACTTCGTTGTTGCTGGAATTTGTTGCAGTTAGACATCCACCTACATGACCGCAGAAAAATTTCAGGACAGCTTGAATATCCATCTCAATGCAGAGGCAGATTTCAGAATCAGAATCCGGCCAGGTATTTAAGAATTCCTATCAAAATATTTTATTCTACATTCTCAGTCATGAGTCTGATATGACGTGTGTAAAATAGTTCATTTTCAAGTTCCTTTGCATCTTAACATCTATACATTTAAAATAAAGTATCACTAAATTGAGCAGTAAATGAGATAGTTCTTGAAATGTTAAAGTGAGGTTGTTTACATGACTATGAAGAAAACATAGACCTAAAGTAGTATATGAAACAAGGAAAAAAAAAAAAGGAAAGGAATTTTATTTTGAAAAGTGTTAAAATCACTACTTATACCAAAAGTTTAAGCTGATAGGAAATCATGAATTTAATTATTTAATTAAATACTTTAACAATAACTTTGTTTTATACCCTCTTCCCAGTTTTTTTTATTTTTTTATTTTTTTTATTTGACACCGGGTATTCGGAGCTTCGCTCCGACTAATTCCGAGGGTTCACAGGTCCTCAGCAAGGAGCTTTCTGCAAGTGCACCTCGGTTAATTTAAGGGGTGAACTCCCAGTCGGATGGCCCCAAGAAGCAATTTGCACTCTATGAGTTTCGAACCTAAGACCTTGAGGAGTGTACTCAAAGTCCTAAGCTGTCCAACCTTTGAGCCAACCCCTTAGGGTTTACCCTCTTCCCTGCTATTAGCAGGTTAGAGTGCTCGCTTAGCAGCAAAGAGATTTACTCCTAAATATGTGCAGGATTATGACCAGGCGTTCAGCCTTCATCCTTTCTGTAGTTTTGATGGGGATATTCATTTTAATAACCCAAGGCATATATTGTCACATGGCTTCCATTGCCTCTCAGATGATTACACTAGTGGTGAATATTGATTAATATGATGTTGTTGTTGCTGTGTTTCATTACTATCACTATTACTATGCATAGATTGGTTTATTCCAGATGCAATGTTTTGAAGTCTATCTCAAGGTCACTGTTGTATAGATGGAGTGATGAAGAACGAAGGCTTGCAACAGGTAGTGGAGGAGCCACCCATGTTCAACACCAATTAAAGCTTTCCAGTGCATATCATGGTGTTCCCGTAAGATGCTTGAATCTTTTCACACTATTTTATTTTCTTGTATACCTTAGATTGCCAACTTATGAAGGGATGTTGCTTAACTTGTTCAAACGAAGTATAATAATGTGCACTTGAGGAATATTGAGGTTGATATCTTACACAAGTGAGACACGATGAGTATTGTAATCCCCATTTAAAGGAGATATTTTATGACTGAAGTACATGTATGTCGGTGTCTTACACAGGAACTCTGCCAAATATTCAACATAGGAGTATCTTTATTGCATGTTTCCTATTCAGCTAAATTGTTTCCTGTGTATTTCTTTCATAACCTATAATTAAATGATGCAGGGGAGCTGTAGAACGAGAGATAATCATGGGGAACCCTTGGCAACATCATACCACTCTAAGTTTATGGGAACTGTTGATTATATCTGGTAGTTCAAGTTTATTGTAAAAAGTACAAAACTCTGTTTGCCTTTGAAAACTTTTAGTTATTGATACGTTTGATTGACACAGGCATACAGATGAACTTGTACCTGTGAGAGCTCTCGAGACCTTACCCATTGATATTTTAAGAAGAAGTGGAGGGCTCCCAAGTAAGGTACCTTTAGGCTTTTAAATACTGAGCTTGATCAATCATATCATACAGAAATTATCTAAATATACTGTTTAAGGCGCTTGTTCTTGCATATTATGAGAGTTATTTGAATTTGATCGTGAAAGTTTTCATTTTAGCATCTTAAATTTTCAAAGAAAAGTAGCTTTGAATGTTGGTTTTTTATCCGTACTTTATGATATGACCTCAACAATGCCAGATATTTTAAAGAAGTTATTTGTGTGTCCACACCTACTCATTGATATGTCTATCTTGAATGTAGGAGGGGCAAAGGGTGCAATTATAAACTTAGTTTCATGGAGACTTTTTTAAGTAGGGCTATGTCTGCAATAGTCACATATCTTAAAACGCAATGGTTGCATAGAGAACAGTTGATAGAGGGTTGTAATAATTTCAATTTCCTGGACCATGTCTCTTTTTGTTTTTTGTTCAATCAAGTGTAAACAAATGAAAATTTCAGTTAAGAGAGGCAAAGAGCAGGATATCATAAAAGATGTCTAGTAGCTATGTCTTTGTTTCATTTTTCATGTTATATTTTAATTCTAAATCCATGTCTCAATTCATTAACCTAGAAAAAAATACAAGAAATTGTGTCTCGTGTTCAACTCCATGCAACAAGGTTATAGAGGAGACTTCAAAATAGAGTGACTGACAACAGCTAGAATCAATGGTTAATTTTGGGCAACTTTCCTCCTGAATTGCTTTCAGTGAGAACCTCAAATTGGAGATGGGAAGAGGGGAAGTTATCTAAGATGTGTGCAAGATTAAAGTAAGGAAGCAAATGGCTTTTATAAGCTCTAGCTCAAATCACTTTCCTGCCCTTTTAAGAATGGCGTGGAAAGTGTTGGGAGATAAAGCGGTTACGGAGTTTTTATCAAGAGTATATCAATATACATAATTGAACACAACTCTAGCTCAAAAGCTTAAGTTAATGGGCTAAGGTCCACTTAGGTATATTAAGCATTCTTTTCTTTTATATTTTCTCAATGTAGGACACAACACTCACAAGTGCACTCACAACAGAGAGTAAATCATAGTTCAAGACCCATTGAATGTGTGTAAGTAACTTGCTATAGAAAGAAAAAAAAGGGACAAATCCCATTATAAGTGGGGAGTGAAGTAGCAAGTTATTCGCTTCAAGTAGAAGACATTACAAAGCCAGGGGGCAAGGATGCCGGGGAGACGGGGTTGGGAATTAATTCGTGGCACAATGGTCTAGACTGTAAATTTGGCTTCCAGTAGAGCTGATTGGATTGGCGTATTCGTGTAGCTGACTCCATGAAATTATGGACTAAGCCTTTGTCTGGTTGAGTTGTAACGTTTGCTTATTTATCGTTTTCCAAAAAATAATAAAGGGGATATGTTGCATCATAATGTAATTTTACTAAATAACACTTAAATCACCAGCTTTAGTAACAATCATGGTCTTTGAACTGATTCTTTAAACACCCTTTTTCTCTTGGAAGTTCGTGAATGTGTTGCAATTTGAGGGTCCATATCTAGGAACAATTTTCAATGGATATACCAATATTAGTTCATATTGTTAATCTTTTTCTGCAAATTGTTTGTGAACATCACTGAATGTTGATTGGCCTATATTACAGACTCAAGAGGTTAGCCTTTGTTTCCTTACATTGTAAGCTTATTATATATTGACCTCTGCTCTCAATGTTAAATTGTCCATGGATTCATCAAGTTTTACTGTTAAATTGCAGAAATGGGGCAGCGATCATCTCGCGCTTGTATGCGAACTGGCTTTCACGGATGACGTCAAAGGGATCTGAATACTGGGGAGTGTACATTCTGGAAAAGCTTTGGTTTCTTCTTGGAGTTCCAAAGGCTTTGAGGAGGTTTCTTCGCCTTGTTTGTGGTATAGTATTCGTTAGGCATCATTCATTTGGTCCTGCAAAGATGGGCGGGACACTCCTTGTCTTACTTACTGGGAGTATTATGCAGAAACAGCTTCACTATTTTAGAAGCATCCCAATAGATCTGAATGATTTGCATTCTGATAGAAAATCACTGTAACAATAAATAAATCCGTGCTTGGTGTAGTTTTTTTTACTGCACCTAAGCGAAATTATTGTTATTATTATTATTATTTGAATTATTCCATATTTTCAGATGCAAACTACAGTTCTCACTTCTCTGACCTTTCTCATCTTGATGCCATGGCATAGTGCTGAAATGTTGCCCGTGACATAGGTTATTGTTTTTTTGCTGACTTTGTAAAATCCTCGGTTATCTGTAGGGGCTGCTGATCTTACACCCTACCAACTTTAATTAATGGGGCAGTGGTCAAATATTTTCGGATTTACTGTCACACTCACTCTGAAGAAGAAAAATCTTTGGATGGAGAAAGAGGGACCAATTAAACCAACGTGCCGTTTGTTTGGGGGGAAAAAAATGAGAACATGTAATAATGTGGTTTGGAATTTGGCGGATAAAGTCTCCACAATATGTAAATAAACGAAAGAAATTTGGAAGGTAATAGAAAAGTCGCGTCTCTTTATTTGTTCGATAAATAAGAAGGATATGATCATCCTATCTAAAATAAGTAACTAAAATCTGTTCCCCTATTTTGATTAATGACTTTTCAAATGTTATATATATCATTTGAATAATATTTCTCTTCTCTTTGATTGAGGGAGAGGGAGAGAGAAATGAATAGAAAAATATAGCCAATTATAAAAGTAAAAAATAAAAGGGAAAAATCTACTTTACCCCCTTGAAGTTTAAAGAGTTTTTCAATTTAAATCTCGAAGTTTAAAAATTGGGGATGTACCCCCTAATGTTTCAAAAACTTTTAATTTAAACATTCCGTTACTAATTTCCGTTAAATTGGACGAAAATTTAAAAAAATAAAAAATAAAAATAAAAATAAAAGTCTAAGGGTAATTACGTAATTTCATAGATTTTCGTCCAATCTGACGAAAATTAGTAACGGAAGGTTTAAATTGAAAATTTTTGAAACATTAGGGGGTACATTGCCAATTTTTAAACTTTGAGGTTCAAATTGAAAAACTCCTGACACTTCAAGGGGTAAAGTGGATTTTTTCCAAAATAAAAAATCTTATGCATTTATCTAAAGTGCTTTCCTATATATGAGTAAATGCATGTTTGAGATTGTATTTGAAAAATAGAGTTTTTAAGTCAAAATGTGTTTTTTGACAAAAACTTCATTTTTAAGCTTTTGTCAAAAATACGTTTTGACAATTTTTAGGCTTTTTAAACTCTTAAAAACGTTTTCAATTTTGTTAATCAAACAAATATTTTTTTTCAAACAGACTTTTTAAGTGTTAAAGTCAAATGCACAGCCAAACAGGCCTTAAGCATCGTAAATGAACTATATATTGCATTTGGTTCAAAGAGTCAGATGGAGATTTTTTTTTTTTTTTTAAGAGTTTAGTTAGTCATTTTATATAGAAATTCAAAACGCATAAACCATTATGAATTATATAAGACAAAAGATTACGTTATTGGAGGAAGAGAAGATTAACCCAGAAACAAGAGCAATTCCTCTAAGAAGTGGCTGAGAGCTTGCCAGACATGATATGCAAACAAAATTGTCAAAATGACAACCTAAGCTTACTAACCTAGGATTAATTATTGTAATTTATAAAACATTATTAGTAGCTTTTCCTTCTTTTCTTTTATTTTCCCCCTTTTTATCTCTAGTTTATCAAATGAAAAATGTTATATACCATTCTAATATTCTACTTTTATTTCACCATACTCATATAGAATTGCCTAATAATTCTTAAAAATAATAATAATAATTGATTACTAGAAAATACCACATCTTATCTAGTGAGAAAGAGACCAAAAGAGTGGGGCCGGGCTTTGAAGTAGGCGGCTGTAGGTGCAGTTGAGGCTTGTCAGGGAGGCAGGTGGCCATGGCTTTCATATTTCATTTTCAGCCAAAGTCCACAGAAAAAATAAATAAATAATAAATAATAAATAAAAGTATATTTTATTTTTATCTGAAGCAATTAAAGCTATATTTGCTTAATATTTGAAAGCTACTTTTAACTACTTCCTCCAAAGTTTTTTCAAGTGTCAATTGCTTGCAATGCAAGTGAGCTTATCAATTTTGGCTAAACAAATCTTACCTATTCCAATCAAAATTTGAAGTCATATTTGAATGGTTTGTGGGTATTTTACTCTTATCAAGCAAGATTCCCTAAACAAATTTGAATTTGCTAGATTCTTGTGGCTGGATTTTCATCAACTTCATTTATCACACCTTAATCTTTATCACGCCGCTCATAATTTTATAAGCACATCATTACGGACGATATGAAAATGAGTGAAAAATAGGACGAATAATGATTTTTATCATTTTGAAGCTTAATGATTTTTTCTTTCCTCGTCTTTGTTCTTAATTAAGCTTCCCTCAATGGGTTTTTAATAGACAGCATTTTGTTTTTTATTTTTTAAATATTATTGGGTATAGTTGTGTTTCAGAAGATCAGTACTTTGTTGCTAAAGTCCATCACTGCCTTATCACCACAAAGAGGGGTTTTTGAGAAACGTAGGACTAAATATAGTTATTCACTTCAAATAGAAATCCTTGAGAAGCCTAGGACTAAATAGTCATCACTTGTTAGCTAGGTGATAGTCTTTAACTATTCACTATAACTCAATAATAGTCTTTTAAGTATTACTCAGTAATAGTCTTTAACTATAAGTCAACAATAGTCTTAAACTGTGACTTTATTCTCGAGCTCCATGATATACTTTATTTTCAAACTCCATGATATACTCTAACAGATATCATACGAAATTTAAAATTATAAGCTCCTAGACTGAAGTTGAGAATGAGTTTTTCTGTCTCTAATACAAATTAAGATCCCCTTTAATTTTAAAGAAATAGTAGATTTTCAAATTACGTAATTTTAGTTGTTTTTAGATATCGAAATGCTTGAAAAATGTTATATATTATAATTGAAACTTGAATATATTTTCATGAGGTTTTTGCTCTCTTTGTTATCAAAAAGCTTTGAGCCAAAAATTGTTTTTTAATTTTATGAAAAAGAAGTGTCTCTACAAAAGTGAAAATGAAGTTTTTTTGGAGGAAAATTCTTTTTTGTTAGCTCGATAACATGCCACATTTTTCATAAATAACATTTTTCAAGCGTTTTAATACCTAAAAATTGTCTAAATTACGTAATTTGAGAATTTACAATTATAAAGAAATCTTACGGGATCAAGAAGAAATTCTCCCTCAACAAAATTGAAAGAAATCTCACAATAAATCTAAAAATTGTTTTTGTATTCTTTTATATATATATATATATATGAAAAATGTTAGATATTCTCCTAATATTTTCCTAATGTCTAACTGTGATGTGGCTTTTAAAATCATCCTTTATCTGCAAAACTGTAATGTTTCCTCAATCCACGAAAAATCCTGGTCAGAAAAGTAGTCAAGCGAAGGAAGACCGCCGGCTTCTCCATATTCAACCCCACACATTTCATCCCCATCAATGCCGTTGAAAATTCTGTCGAAATCGTTCCCCAACACCGAATAATCATATCCCGGAACCATCTCTCGGATCTCCAATGGCTGTACCAATATCGCCATTTCCGGCGGAGCTGCAGCAACGGACTCTTCTACTACTTCTTCAATAATCGTTTCCACGTTGCCTTCCTCCTTGACCGGAGCCGGGGTGGAGACATCGAGCACAGACAACGGCGACGGACGATGAAACGGATTTTGGGTGTCGACCAGCATTGCGGTAGAATCAGCCGGTGGTGATTTCAAGCTTTCAAGCTCCAGCTTCTTTTTCTTGTAAACACGAGCAGCCTCCTCCTCGGTATTGTAAGTACCAAGCCACAGCCGCCGGCGTTGAACTGGATCGCGGATCTCCGCTATATACTTCCCCCACTTCCGGCGGCGTACGCCCTTGTATGCAGAGGAAGATCTCCGAACTCTCTTGCAATCTCCCTCATTGTCGGAAACCTTCGACGTAATACTAATTTTCGTTTCATTACTGGGTTGTGGAGAATTTGTATCAGCAAACGAAAAATCATATCGGAAATTAGGAAGCAGAATCTCCTTGACAAATCGCTTAGAAATTTTTCCTTGTTCTTTCTTCAACTCGTGTTCTTCATCATCATCGTCGCTTGAAGAATCGGTGGCATAAGGATCATCGACCATAATTCGAATTTTCCTCATATTTTCACTGCTTTTCATAATCATTGTCTTGAATTGAATATTGTTTTTTGATTCTAGGAAAAGAATCGAGATCCTTTTCAATCAATCTTGAGTATCACGAAAAACCCAAAACCCTTAAACCCAAATTGAGAAGGAAACAATTTGTGTTTCTGAGATAAGCCCCGAAGGAGTCTAAACCATAGCAAGTCCTGCAAGAAAAATTCTTTTTATTAAAAACAAAACAAAGTAGAATAAATCCTAAAACCCATCATAAATTAAGGTTTTTTTTTAAAAAAAAAAAAAAAAAACAGCGCAATAAAAGACATAAAATAGACAAAAACCCACAAACTGTTTCGATCTTAATGGCGTGAAAAAGGTTTGGGGAAGACTGTTTTTGGGTCCGACAATGACAAAAACATGATTGCGTGCAAAAGGTGAAGAACAGGAGGAATGTGTTAAAGGCTAAGAGCTGCTTCAGAGCTCCAGATTGCAGATAAAAACCAGACGACATAAATCCTCTGCTTCACACTTTCTTCGGATAGACTTCCTGTTGGAGAGAAAAAGAAAGTCTTACATATAAATAAGCGAAAAACAAAGTTTACTTTCCAAAGATAACTTTCCGGAGACAAAAAGGAAAAAACCTTTCCCGGACTGATTTGGTAAGGTTCTGGCTTTCTCTTTGGAAAAACGTACGTTTTCTCTCTGTTCTTCTTCTCCACCTGTGCCAAGAGGCCATATAAGCAAAGCCCGCGTGCCTTGCCTTGGCTCCACTAGGACCACCGCTGTTTTTGAATTTCTAAACTATTGTCTTTTTTTTTTTTTAATTATTATTATTATATATATATATATATATATAAAAGCATATTTTAGCCCAAATATATATTATAAACTAGGAAAAAATTCACCTACCCCTCAAACTATCATCAAGTTGATAATGTCCTCACAAATTATCAAAAAAATTGACAATGTACCCCCAAAGCAAAAAAGACAAATGATCCTCTATTTTTGTCAATGTGACAAAAACACCCCTATTAATTCAAAAAAAATTAAAAACTAATTTTTTTCTTTAACAAAAACGATCCATTTCCCTTTTTCACTTTTTTTAATAAAAAAATAATTTATTAAGGGTATTTTTGTCATTGAGGGAATATTGACAATTTTTGATAGTTTGGAAGGGACATTATCGCAATTGAAGGAGATACGTGGACTTTCTCGTATAAATTAGTTATACTTGGGCTAAAAGGACAAAAATACCTTAACCTCTTGATGTGTCATATTGTGGTTGGAGGTTTGAGTGGCCTATATTGCCCAAGTGTTGAGTAACTTGGTTATGAGTAATTCTAAACACTCAATTCACTTATCACATCAATTTTATTGGGTTGATATGACAGTGCCAATTATCTCTTGTTTTTTTTTTTTTTTTGAAAAAAAAAAAAAATTTAATAAAGGCTAATCCAATGGTTGATAGGCACGGCTACTTTAGCATAGTGAGATAGGTGTGTGATGGGTAGGGGTAGGCAGATTAACCGACTACCGATTGTTTACTGATTGTGACCGAATCGAAATTAACCGTCAATCGGTAGTAGTCGGTCAGTAATTAATTAAGATTTTTATACCAATTTAGTAATCGGAACAAAATTTTGCTTATCGATTTTCGATATACCCGATAAGGAACCGATATTGGGGGTATAAAATGACGTCGTTTCATACAACTGATGAAACAACGTTGTTTTTCTAAAAAATGATTTTTTATTTTTTATTTTTATTTTTAAAGAGATGCTATATATACATCTCTTTCTTTTTTAACCCTAATCCTGAATCTCTTTCTTTTTTTGTTTTGGTTAGCCCTCTTAGACTTTCAATGCTTGCCTCTCAAGCTTTCACGGTCTCACAGCTCACCCTCTGCCTCTCTGACGGCCGCCCCCCTCTCACGGTCTTTGACTCTCTCGGTCTCACGCTCACAAGTCATGCCTCACTCCTTCCCTCCCTCTCTTCTCACTCCTCACACGCACATTGTTCGTATGGGGAAGGATTCATCAAAACAAATTTATTTATTTTTTTGTATTATTTATTTAAGTGCTTGATGATTTTTTTTGTTGGGTTTTGTATGGGTTTTTGACAATTTTTTTGGTGGGTTTTGTTTGAAACAAAGGTGTATCACAGAAACCGATTTAACTGAAATTTTCGAAATAAAAGCTTATCGAAACGATATCGGTTAATAAACCAATTAACTGATAAATTCGGTTCGGTAATCGGAAATAGGAAAAACAGACCGATACCCACCCCTAGTGATGGGATAAAAGTTGAATATATAGCATTATTCCTTGTTTACTAGTGAGTTTGTAAATTTCCAGGCACAACAACACTACTTATAATTGTTTAGTTGTTATAAGTTTTTTGAATAATACTATTTAGTAGGCACTTATATGATTGCTATACAATCAAATTATACTATAATATATAACATTTTACTAAATAACATTACTCAAATTTACTTATTTCGCCCAGCCATACTAGTCAAGTGAGAGGTAAGCTTGCTTTCTTTTTCTATAAAAAGCTACTGCTCTTCCATAGAAGAATGAGGGTTTTGGTGGAAATGTTTTAGTGCTCTAATTTTTTGCTGTTTAATTAACCTAAAAGAAAATATGTTTTCCATATGTTACAATCCGTGAAGTATGATAATGTTACGTGAATATGTAACAGATCTTGTAACGCGAATTTTGAATGAAAAAGAATGGACATTAAATTCTAAGTGAATCTAAACCTTTTAAACTCTGAGGGAACCTAAAACCTTTTTTAAATAAAATGTTTGAGATTAATTCCTTGCTTCCTTCTTTATTGAATAATCACCCTTTAAATAGAAAACTCCTACAATCACTTAGAGATAAACGAATTAGGATCATTTCCGATTCATTTGAACTAGAGAATATCTAATTAGTTATATTAAAGTAGTATTTTTGTCCAATTAAAAATGAAAAGACAAAAATATCTCTCAAATATAAATAACTGGATATTGTCTACAAGGAATAGCTCAATCGGCTGTGAACCACTCTTCCTTATGAAGTGAAGGTCACTAATTCGAATCTCTTCTCCCCATCTTTTGTGGACATGTCAAAAAAAAAATAATAATAATAATAATAACTGGATATTCTCCACTTTATTTGAACCGGAGAAGATCCTATTTTGAGATAAACTCATACAAAAATAACTAGTGTGTACTAAATAGATACTACTTCTACTTGTAGACATCTTCTGAGATGCTACCACTAAAAGACAATAACGGAAAAGATAAATACTAAGAGACCGGGTTGTGATTAATAGAACGCTGGTGTGCCATGCATGCCAGCCAAATTTTTTTTTTTTTTTATAATTAAAAACATTTTTTAAAAATTTTTTTTTTGCTAGCGTGCGTTTTGTTTAGCATCACTCCTAAGCGACCTATATATAAATATATTAGAGAACTCCATAGAATAAACAATTTCCTTCACCAAGAACTACTTCAACAATGCATAAAAAATGATTACTGATATGTCAAAATTACAAATTTCAAAAAATTACAGTACCATATGTTGATTTATACTAATTGTTGATGCAGATTTTTGCACGGTTAGATAAGATGATGCGCATAAGAAGAGAACCACCAGTGTGTCGACATTGGCTCAAGGGCCAGAGAGTATTAGTGTTGTAGAGAGCATTCTTTGAGAAGAATAGAATTTGAGAATTTTATATATATATATTTTTGCTCTTTATCATTTTTTGGAGATGATTCTTCTTTTATTGAAGATTATGTTTTTATCTTTCATATGGTGAGCTTGTAGTTGTACAATAGCTATACGAGGGTAGGAGGCTCTTCGACGTTTCCAACCTTGATGTTAAGAGTAGGCTTTTATGTCAATTGGGCAGCCCTAGGCTTATTTATCCCTATAGCTTTAATATCATTTGTTTTTTTTTTAATTTCTCATATATATTTTTATTACGTTTTTGGAAATTTGCATAAATAGCTAAGAATTTCAGAAATATACATTATAACAAATATTCTGTCATAACAATTAACAAGCTAGGTCAGGATTGGACATTGTTTTTTACTATAAAGCTAGATTTGTATTTTAGCATTTTCATTTGCACTTGAGAACTTTGCATTAAAAATCTTTGCATATGAATTCCAATCAATACTTTGATGAAAAATGGAGAGGGAGACAGTTCTACACATTTTGTGGGAGTGTCCATCAGCAGAGGATGTATGGGGGGTTTGTGCAAGAAGAATCCAGAAAACTACAGGCAATTTCTCTTCGTTCCTCGAGGTTATGGATGAAATTATTAGTAGATGCAGCAGAGCTGAGGTGAATGCTTTTGCAATTACAGCTAAAATGATATGGGCTAGGAGAAACACTGTTGTCTATGGTGGTATTTTTAAACATCCGAAGTTGGTTGTACATAGGGCTGGGCAAAAACCCGCCCAACCCGCCCCGCCCCGCTCCGATCCGCCCCGCCCCGCGCGGATTTTGAGTGTATTTTTGCGGGTACGGGTGGATTTTTCCCAACCCGCGCGGGGCGGGGCGGGTCGCGGGTTTTGAAATCTTTTTCTTGTGGGTACCCGCCCCGCCCCGCCCAACCCCACATAGGTATAAAACATAAAAAACCCTAACCCTAACATATTTTTCTAGCTAGCGCCGTTTCTCACTTTCTCCTCTCTCTCGTCTCTCACGCTTCTATCTTCTATCTTCTCTCTTGCTTCTATCTTCTATCTTCTCTCTTGCTCTCTCTCCATCTTTCATCTCCTTCTCTCTTCGTCTACGCCGCCGCTCGACATCCTCCGACCATGGGCTACTGCGCCGCTCCCACCTCGAGACCACGATCCAGGTTTTTTTCTCTCTCTCAAGAGATCTCAAGTTTTTAGTCTAGATTTCAAATTATTTTTCTCCCTCGTCCAGATTTAATTCCAAGTTCTTTGGTTTAGGTTTGATTCAAGGGTTCTGATGTAGGTTGTGTAACTTGGGTATGTTTAGGAGGAGAAGAAATTTGCAGAAGAGATGAAACGAAAAAGAGAGAAAGAAAGACAACAAGCCGGCGGAGAAAAGAAAGGAGAGGATCTGAGGAAGAGAAAACCCAACCCGCACAACCCGCAAAACCCGCCCCGATCTACCCCGCCCCGCAACACCCGAACCCGTGCGGATTTTCTTGCTTGTGCTCGGGTGGCGGGTTGGAATTTGCAGAACCCGCACTGTGCGGGGCGGGTGAGAAAAATGGGGATACCCGCCCCGCCCCGACCCGTGCCCACCCCTAGTTGTACATGAAGCTGGGGAGTTGCTGGCTTAGTTGTCCGTTGTAGACACAAAGATGAAATCAGCTATGGTCCATTCGAAAATGCAGTCCCCGAAAAAATGGAAATCTCCTCCTTTTGGCCATTATAAGATAAATTGGGACATAGCATTAGATATACGTACAAAAAATATGGGATGTGGATTAGTTGTTTGTGATCATAGGGGTGTTGTAGTTGCTGCTCAAAGGAAGAGAACAGTAGGCTATCCTGAACCAGTGCAGGCAGAGGCTATGGGTGCATTAATGGCGGCTGAGTTATGTTGTGAGTTGGGGCTGCCATACATTATTTTGGAAGGTGATTCTCTTCTAGTAATCCAAGCACTACGAAATATGAACAAAGATTGGAGCTCCTATGGACAAATTGTTGAAGATATACGTAGTGTCTTATTCACACGGAGGAGTTGGGTGGCGAGTCACGTGAAGAGAGAAGCTAACATGGCTGCTCATTTATTGGCGAAGCAATCTCTTCTTAATGTACATGATAGGATATGGCTGGAGGAGAGCCCAGATTGTATTTTTTCTATTGTATCTTTAGAGCAACTTGCTCTTGTCTCATAAGAGTTTTGAAACTCTGTTTCTATATGATATTCAAGAAGGTTTCTTGTTCAAAAAAAAAAAAAAAAAAAAATACTTTGATGCAAATACATTTAGATTGTGCTATTTTGTAACTGTCAATTTTTTTTGAATTTGAATGTAACTGTCAAGTGTTTTTTTTTTTTTTTTGGTAAAGTTCACTTAACCCCTCAAATTATCACCCCAATGACAATCTATCCCTCAAACTATCAATTGCGACAATTTACTCCCTCAAACTACCAAAACAATGACAATGTACCCATAATTTTTTAAAAATGACAAAATTACCCTTACTAAAATAAAAATAAAAATACTGAATTTTATTTTATTTTATTTTATTTTTTTCAAAATTTTAAGGGTATTTTTGTCTTACTAAAAATTTTATAGGGGTAATTTTGTCATTTTGCTAGCATTAGGGATACATTGTCATTGTTTCGGTAGTTTGGAGGGTAAATTGTCATAATGAATAGTTTGGAAGTAGTAATTTGAAGGGGTTAAGTTAACTTTACCTTTTTTTTTTTTTCTTTTTTTTTGGTTCTGAATTTTAACTATCAATTTGACATTGACCCGTTTGAATCTTTTATGAATTAATTTATGAGAAAGTCAAACTCTGAATTTATTAATTATCTTAAAAGATAGTTTTTTATTTCTGAGACAAAAATTGCGTGGGGGCCAAGTTTCGAACAAGTGTTAACATCCAAATTCCGAATTTATTAAATACTATAGTTATCTTACAAGCTTTATTTTATTTATTTATTATTTTTTTTTTTTTGATACGAAAAATGCGTGTCGGCCAAGTTTCCCTAAGTACGCATAAGCCCACCTCGGAGAGGAAAAAAAAAAAAAAATCATTAAATCTAGAATTTAATTTTGATTTATTTAAAATTTTATAATGATTTTTAATGTAAGTTTAGGTAACAAAATCAACTGCCAAATATACAAATATACAATTACCCATATATGACAAATGAAATTAATTTTAGAGCTTCCCCTTCAAAATTGTCTAATTACCTCCTATACCTAGTTGTGACACGTTCACCCAATAGGCATATTCCAAAAACTAGAAAATACCAAGGATAACTAAAAATGAAGGAAAATAAGAATAATTAAATTAAAGTTTAGAAAAATTCAGAAAATAGGTATTTTTCGTTCAAAGGAGATCAGGTTTGTTCGAACATGCCATGTCGGGTGCCACATATTAGAATGCCACACAAGATGCCATGTGTCAAGTCAGGTGCCATGTTTTTATATAGAGGTATGCTACAATGTAATATAATGAGAGGATTGAAATTCAATCCTCCATTTCATGTGATTATCCATCAGCCATGTCACTAAAAAAAGACCAAATGGGGGCATTATATTGCAGTGAAACATTTCTCTTTTATAAATAAAGTCTTCATGTTTTTAAACTATGGCTCACTCCATACATTTAAATTACTATTTGTCCCAAAAGTTTAAGCTGACAGGAAGTGATGAATTTAAGAGATTGTAACATGTATAAATTTAAGAAGAACCAGGCTGAGAAATGACTTTTTTTTTTTTTTTTTTAATAACAATTTATAACCTTTATTGATAAAAGCAATCAAGTAGGGGTAAAATACTCCCTATTTACAATACCATAGATACAATTTAGAATTTCTTCAAGCCAAACCTTATTAACGACATCCAAAATAGCCTCTCTAGCAAGGCTATGGGTAGCAGAATTGGCATCTCGCTTTACATGATCAATCCTCCACGATCTTAGTTGGCTCAACCCTTCTTTGATTTCATCCATTAGATGACCAATCTTGCTCCAATTATTTCCCGCCAGTTTGATTCATTGACGATTTGTAAGGCGTCCCCTTACATAATTATATCAAGGAAACCCATCTCTCAACATTGGTTCACTGGATGAAGAGCAGCCAACGCCTTAGCTGCAACAGGTTCTAACAGACAAACTTGGGTGGTACTACAAGCTGCCAACACAGATCCCACGTGATCCCGTACAATTATTCCAAACCCAATATGCCCTTGAACTTTATCTACCGCTGCATCCCAATTTACTTTGTACAAACCTATGAGTGGTTTCTACCAAAGAGTGGGTGGTTCCTCGTAAGCAGGACTTCGTACATCTAACTCTTTTGCATTAGCCCGTCGGAACTCATCAATGAAATTACATGCATCACGAAAAACTTGGTTAGGATGAGTGAATTCTCCTCCATGTATCACAGTATTTCGGCGAAACCAAATTTTTCGTGCCATCATGGCCATAAGCTCAATTTCTTCCATGTCACAATGGTCCATCAGAAGTTCTACCACATGAGCAAAAGCAAGACCCTCATCATTGCTTTTGTTGGAGCTTTTTAGGTCCACAACCCCAAACATCTATCGCTGCAGGACAGCGCCAAATGATATATTTTATTGTTTCAGCATCCCTCCCACATATGGGACATTGATAATCGACCACAACACCTCTTCTCCAAAGGCTGAATTTTGTGGGAAGGAGATCATTGCACGCTCTCCACATCAACATTTTAATCGCATTTGGGGTTTTAAGATTCCAGATCCACTTCCAAACTATAGTTCCATCGCCTTGTCTGGAACCCCCTCCTCGTCTCATAATTTGCAATTCTTTCTCCATATGATAAGCGCTTCGAACGGAGAATTCTCCAGTTGACGTACCCCTCCAAATAAGGAGATCACTGGATGTGATAGGACATAAAGGTATTTGGCAAATAGTCTGAGCTTCCTCCACATTGAAAATTGTGTTGATTAATGGAGAGTTCCTCCATTTTGTGTCTTGGTCTATGAGTTCTATAACCCAGCTAGCAATCTCCAGGGAGATTGTACCGAGTAGGAAATTGGTATGGGAAGCCATTTGTCCCCCCAAATCCGTATGTCTTGTCCATCTCACTTGCCATATGAGCCTATTTTTAAAAACATCACCTGCAGTCTATAGACACCAGGCTCTTTCATGCAAAGGATGGTCTTTTTCCCAATTTAGCCTCCAAAATATTTGATTGCAGAAAATATTTGGATTTAAGAACTTGACCCGCCATGATCTTATTGCTGAGAAGTGAATTTAAATATGCACATTAATGAAATTATACAACCTACCATGATCGTTATTGAAAAATAGTAATTAACACTGGGTGAAATTCTATCAATTTCTACGAGATATATCAGACTTATCTTGAAAGGATAAAAGGACCTTTACAATTCATATCATATTAAATCATCAATTATTTCAAAAGTTTAAACTGATTAAAAATAATAAATTTAGTCATTTAATAAATACTTCAACATTTACAACTAATATTAGGCACAACTGCAATGCCTACGTCCTTTGTAATATATGAATAACACCATTGTTTTTGTAGCCATCTACCTCGTTAATTGATATTTTTAAGAAATTATGTTCTTGTGTGTCTTTAATCAAACTAATGTTTTGTTGATCAAATTAATATATGATTTTTTTTTCTTGGGCCCACTTGAGGCGTATGTCAGGCACAGAAACATAAGCCGATGCCTTGATGGGCCATGTTAAATTATCTACACAATTGGACTGAGACCAGATTGTGAGCCCCGAAAACTTTTGGCCTTAATTTGGGCTCATAATAGCCCACTTTAGCTTTTGAGGGTTTTTTTGTTTTTTTTTTTTTGTTTTTGAAAGAGGCCATTATAATAAAGAACCACAAGGGTGATAGTTGAGTTGGTAGAAGAATTCCTTTCATCCTAGTGGTCGCATGTTCGAATCCGCTTGCGGTAGTAGATGCGTGAACCAGATGCTACTTTGAAGGGGCTCTACTGGCTCACACCTTTGTGGGGTTGTGGTGATGGGCTCGCCTTCCCAGGCAGTAGCTATGGCTCAAACCGGATATTCCACAGCAGGTGGGAACCCCGATGGTAACGCCCAAGGGGGAAAACTACACTGGTCGCCCCTTCCCACCTTTTAAATTAAAAAAAAAAAAAAAAAAAAAAAAAAAAAAAATCATAAAAGAAACACATACACAAGTGGAGGGAGGTGTGTCCCCTATATGTGAAGCTCGTCGAAGTACTACACTATAACACCCAAATCTTTAAGCAAAAGTATTAACAAGAAATTTAAGTTTAAAGAAAACCATAGCATGCTTTATTACGATAATTGGGGGTTGATTTGCACAAATTTGAACTCGTTGAGGATTATAGTCTTAAAAAAACCAAGCCATTTTGGGGTTCATAAGTAATTCACGGGCCAAAAAAATTTTAAAGGTTAATTTTGGGCCAAAAGCAGGCCTTAAAATTAAGGGGATTTAAGGAATTTCAACATTCATTCCTCTCTCTCTCTCTCTCTCTCTCTCTCTCTATATATATATATATATATATATATTTAAAATTTTGTGAAAACCTTCTAAAGGGCATAGTATCATAAAGCCATTTTGAGTCTAATGAAGCGTCTTACTTTTGTGTGGTGATTGTTTACTAAGTTGTGGACTTGCGTATTTTACAATCTTTCCGTTTTTGAAACATTTATTTATTAAATAGTTTAGTAGGTACTAGATTAAGTTGGAGTTTAGAATCTTTCGTCAGGTTAGGGATGTGGAATGAGAACCATGGGCAGTTCTATTGTATTTCAATATTTAAGAGATATTGAAATACAATATCTCATATTATATTTAAGAGATATTGTTTAAGAGATATTTTTTTGAGGTATTGATTGTAGCTCATATTATATTTTTCTATTTTCGTTATTTTAGGGGTTTAGGGTAGTTTTTTCAGTTAATTACAAGTTAATTAATTTGAAAGTTTTGTCAATAACTCTTGAGGTTAATTATTCTGATTAATTTAACTTATGGACGTTACGGTGCTACAATTGGACTCCTCTAAGGACGCATGTGACTATGTGAGACCACTTGAGAGTTCCTCCTTTTTTCATTCATGACAAAATAGGGGGAGAGCATGGATTGTGGTTTGGGTGTTGGGGATCTTGCAGGTAAAATCCTGCGCAGCGGAAAGAATGATCCAAGAGATTTTTGCTTCAAAATAAGGAAGGCCAGATTTAAAATTAAATACATAAATTTGTGATATTTACAATTGAATTCGACCTCTCCTAAGCATGTAAGGCTATATAACTCTGCTTGAATTTTTTTTCTTGCATGTTTAATGATGATAAACACGTTCTTAATGTTTGAGGAATTGATTCAGTCTTCAGAATTTCTCTGTGATGGCTAAATATATCTGTAAGCATGAACTCACAAAAACTATTCACCATGGGAAACCATAGTTTTAATTCGACCCATGGTTTTTTATCCTACATGGCCAATAGTGATTGGAAGACATTGGGGTCATGACTCATAACTCATAGGTTGCCAACAAGACTTATAGTAGATTCTCCAATTTTTCTAGTAAGTTGGTTTGCTAAATGAGCTTTGTTTTAAGGCACTTTTTGCATCTTGCCCAAAAATTTCCCAATTGGGCCAACTGGTCCCTCCTTTTTGGTATGTCTAAAATGAATTATTTGACCTCACTCTTACCAAAAATCTCATTTTAAAATTTATTGGGCTGAGAGAAAACCAATTGGGCCAAAACTAGTTCACTAGGCCCATAAACAAAAGGAAAAATGTTTTTATTCCAATGTTCCAAAAATTTTCTATAGGCCCAAAATACTTGGTTTATCCTGAGCTTTGTTATAATATTTCACTCAAAATTTACTACTATATATTTTTTGGACGCAAAATATAATGTTTAGTATTTTACACATTTACTAATTACTAGGCATTTTCCCATAAATTTTATAAATGGCCGAAAATTCAACAAAAATCATTTCTCTCTTTTAATTTTTTTTTTAAATAAAATTATTTCATGTAATTTTATTTTAAAATTACTTGAAGTAATTAAAATAATTATTTCGTCAGCTCGAGCGCAGGCTAGGTGGGATCGAGCATAGGCACGCTGATCAATTAGCAATGCTGCCTGCTGCGTACGTGCGTCCTGCTTGGTGCTGCCCTATGCGCAAGTACGCTCGAACGCCGCATGGATAGGATCGAGCGCAGATGCGCTGATCCGTCTGTTGCTACTGGTGCGCTCGAGTTGACGCGGAGAGTAGTTGAGCGTAGGTGCACTCACCTGGGCCAAATGCTGCCTTGGCCGCGAGTGCACTCGAGTGTACTGCAGTTGTGCTTGATCGCACTTGCGTTGAGGTGCGGTTCAAGATTTGGCAGGAACTGCAAAACAGGTAAAAAAAAATTGTAGAATTAAAATCCTAATTATAGCTAATAGAAGGATAAAATCAATCTAGACGTAAATTATTTTAAAAAATACAAACAATTTCCCGGCAACGGAGCCAAAAACTTGTTGTGCAAATTTTAATTACTCGCAAGTACACGAATCGTTTGCAACAAAGGGTTTTGCAAGTGCGAGGGCGATCCCACATAAAATTGTGTTTTTGAAAACAATTTTAATATAAACTAATTAAATCCTAACCTAGTCCTAAAAATTGATTTGATTTTTGAAATTGGAAACAAAATAAAATAAAATTACTTGTAAGATAAATACTAAGGTATCAAAATTCATACTCACTAAATCAAAGCACACATTATTATGTTTGTTTAATCTAAACTAATTAAATCCTAACCTAGTCCTAAAAATTGATTTGATTTTTGAAATTGGAAACAAAATAAAATAAAATTACTTGTAAGATAAATACTAAGGTATCAAAATTCATACTCACTAAATCAAAGCACACATTATTATGTTTGTTAATGCATTTGAATTTCAATAAAATCCTATGCATGTTCTTGTTTTTATAAAAATAACAAATTGAAAGATTCCATAAATCAATCAATTATACAAATCACAATGCATATCCAACCAAAATCTTCTAATGTATCCATTTGATTAATGAAAGTAGTGAATATTCAATTTAAATTGAAAGATGCAATGTATCCGTCGGATGAAACACGTTGAATATCCAAATTTGGCACAAATATTAATCTAAACAATCAATTACAAGAACTTAATCAAATAATTGAATTGAAATGAACATACATTACACTAAATGTCGGAATTGTACGAACAAAACATAAAAATATGCAAACAAATCAATGGTGAGGCTTCATCTTTAACCTTAGTTGAAGGTTTAGCCTTTTATAACAAAAGAAATCATAAAAAAACTAATTAACTTTATTAAAGTCAAAGAACTTACAAAAAAATTTGTGTTCAAAGCTACAAAAACCCAGAAAACACGAAAATAACAAAGAACGGCACTCCCTAGCGTTCCTCTGTACGCTTCCCAAGAAAAATATGGTATTTATAACCCTAATTTAGGGTTTCAGCACTTCCAGGTCAAATGAGTGCGCTCAATCGCACTCGAGCAAGCTTGACTTTTCCTGCGGCGCAGCACTCGCACATTGATGGATTGCTTGTGGGCGTGTATGCGCTCGAGTGTAAGACTTCTACGATTGAGCGCATATGTGCTCGAGCTTAGGAGTGTGCACTCGATCCTACTTCCTTATGTGGTTGTTTTTCCAACCTTCTTCCAAAATCTGCATTTTTCACCTTAAAGCCACAGTTTTCCCTTAACAACCTGCCAAAACACTAAAATATCAAAACTAACACGAAACGTCAGATTAAGACACAGCTAAAGGATTAATAGCTGAAAATTAAGGGGTTCAAATATACAATATTTGTCACTCATCACTCTCCACCACAAACACATTTGCAAAACTAGTTTTGATCCTCACAACTTCCATTATTTTATTACGTGATTTGGTCTCCATGAGAAAGACCATCTTGGGCCTCTTTGTTTTCACCAAACGGCAAAGTTCCCTAACAATCCGGGGGTTCCCAATTCCCCGACAGTTCCAGCTTAAGAGGAGATTCACTGTGGTGGGCGGGGCTATAAAACAGCCTCTGCCACCCCCAAACCAGATTTTCCTTTCTTCGGACCCTTCACATATCCTTCAGCTTCTTTCTCATCACCTCCCCTCATAGGTTTTCCTTGTTTTCTCTTTCCCCCATGGTCTTTGTTTATTGCTTTGGGTAGTACTGTCTGACCAGAATGTGCACGACATTTCCAGTTTATTTTTTCCTTCCCCTTATTACTGTTGTTTCACGCGGCAACCCATCACTGACCTCCTCCGAATTCGGCCTACCCTGTCATTCACTGTCCATGAAATATGGACTGTTTATCCCTGCTGAAGAGGTTGTTGGTGACCTACTCATCCAATAATTCGACCCATACTGTGATTTCCCCTTCTCCTTCCGCCATGCAACAAGTGTAACCCTAAGCCATGGCCCAAATTGTGGTTTTGCCTCCCTTACTCATGTTCCACTCCTTTCCGTGCACCCAGATGCCCTATGGTGAATCAACCCACATTGGAAATAAAAAAGTGGTAGCCTTTCATATTGAAAATCTATGCACACTGAATTCCCTAATAGTTTTAGTAGACGCCCCTGAGGTATTGGTTTAGTGAGATCTACTATCACCCTCACTGGCAGATACACCCCCCATCCAATTCCCTATTCATTAGTATCAGCCTCTTCAACCGTCCCCATTGTTGATCCAATTTGGTGACCAACAGTACGGACCATGCATGCTAGCGGTAAATTGAACATACGGACCCAAATCGCCGCCCTTTCAAAGAGTATTTTTGATGGTGGAGTTGTCTCATCAAATTCTTCTACAGAGAACAAACTCCCCTCAAATACCCAAGGTTTCCCTTCAATCAATCTATCCTTATCCCATGAATACTCAAATTCTACCAAAACCAAATTCTCCCCCAACACCTTGAACGAGAATGATCCCACAGGTTTCCACCCTCTCACGAGAGTTGATTTTATTATATCCTTGCTTACAAAACTATCAAAAATTAACTTGCCCACCAAACACAACCTTCCTTGCGTCGTAACCCCCTCAAGTGCTTGCTTTTGAACGACTATTTCCACACTCTCTTCCTCTGACAACTTGAAATTCCGCCACATATATCATCTGCCATCTTAATCTCCCTTGGCTAGCCACACTATTCCTTTTGATAAAAGAAATCCTTCCTCCATAGTCGAGCAAGCAAGACCTCAAGAACTTTTTCCTTCTCCTTTAGGGTTTCTAGTGAGAAAATGTTTCTGATGATTATATATCGGAGTTGGCTTAGAGTGACAATTAACCGACTTAACTGGCCACCTATTGACCAACTAATCGATTAACTGAAAAAGTCAAAAATATTCATTAACGCTATGAAGTCGGTTAATTAACTGACTTTCACAGTTCTATAGGCAAAAATGCCCCTACTGACACTGACCGAACCGATACTCACTCCTACAAATTATACAGCCTACCATGATCATTATTGAAAAATGGTAACACTGGGTGAAATTCTATCAATTTCTACAAGATATTTCAGACATATCTAGAAAGGATAAAAAGACCTTTACAATTGATATCATGTTAAATCATCAATTATTTCAAAAGTTTAAACTGATTAAAAATAATAAATTTAATCATTTAATAAGTACTTAAACAATTATAACCAATATTATTCAAAAATGCAATGCCAACGTCCTTTGTAATATATGAATAACACCATGTCACCATTGTTATTGTAGCCATCTACCTTGTTAATTGATATTTTTTAGAAATTATGTTCTTGTGCGTCTTTAAACAAACAGTTTGTTACAAACTAATGTTTTGTTGGTCAAATATATATATATGATCCACTTGAGGTGTATTGCAGGCACAGAAACATAAGCCGATGGCTCAATAGGCCATGTTAAATTATCTACACAATTGGACTGAGACCAGATTGTGAGCCCTGAAATGTTTTGGCCTTAATTTAGGCCCATGATAGCACTTTAGCCTTTGAGGGGGTTTTTTTTTTTTTTTTTTTTTTTTTTATATATATATTAGGGTAAAAATTGATTTTTTTTTTTTTTTTTGAAAGAGCCATTATAATAAAGTTAAAAAAATTATATATATATATATATATATATATACTCTCATACAATTGCCATACAACTATAGTGATACGGCAGTAAAGATTAGCCTTTGGATCAAAGTGAACTTATAACAAAAAAAATCAATGGTTAATTTTCACTGTCATATCACCATAATCATATAACAGTCTCCGTATGACAGTCTACTAATAGGCTTTTTTTCATAAAATGAATGCACACAGTTATGAAAAATATATTTTTCTACAATATATGTGCATAAAGTTTTCCAGATATTGGAAAAGAAAGATTTAAGATTTCATAATACCAATTAGCAATAGAAGGTTTATGATCAGTTTTATTTTAAGAAATTATGTTCAACTTCTCAAATGACACCCTTTTTGCTAAGACACCAAATTGTTATTTGTGATACTTCTCCCTTTAAACTGTTATTTCATTGTAATTTATATATTCAGTTGTGTTTTGGTATTAAATTGGATGAAAAGTTGAACATATAACTTGCACTGGCGATTTTTTTATATATTTTTTTTATTTTTTATTTTTTATTTAACTTAAAATACCTAAATTACCTTTATATCACATTTTCCTTATTTATTTACTTATTTTTTTAAATAGTAATGTGAGCATTTGAAGTTAAAATTTTGTACGGGGCGTCACGTGTGCAACTTTCCGTCTATTTTAATGCTAAATATCATGGAGAGTATAAATAACAACAAAATAGTAGTTTGAAGAGACCAAATGGCAAAAAATTGAAGTTTTGAAATTATAGGTGTCTTTTTTTTTAAAAAAAAAAAAAAAAAAAAAAAAAACAACAACAACAACGATATTGGTTTAGGGGGATTAAATATAATTTTCTCTTTCTATTTTTATTTTCGATTACATTACTTGATTCCCACTCCTCTTGTGATCTACTTTATATACACCAAGCTTATCTAAATTTGTATTGATGAGGGTGACTAATATGGCCTCATAGGTTGGAGAGTGTGATGAAAAAAACAAAAAAAAACAAAAAAAGGTTGGAAAGTGGGAGCTTAGATAGTTGGATTGTATGGATTGCAACTCCTTGCTTTATTGCTCTTTTTATTTATGCTCTTGAGTTATAAAAATATAGATATAGATATATTTTTTTACTTCATTTTGTGTTTAGATTTTGGTTCTCGGCATGATCGACCTAAAGGTTGTTTTATTTTGGAGTTGTTTATGTTATTTGACTATATGCAATTGATTAGGACTATGCCAAATTTTTGGTCATGCATGTTTAAATCTTGGAAATTTAGTATTTTGGGTACTTTCCCTAAGGCAATGCTTCTTCGTATATCCACCCCTGAAAGGCAAACCCTGGACCGTGCAAGGCACCCCTCCATATAGATTAGGTATGGCTTGACTTTACCGCGGGCCTAACCCAAAGAATTATTTTTTCTCAAGAGGATTCGGACCTTAGATCTGATTGGGATGCTACAAAGTTTAAGGCTTTCACCACTTAAGCCAACCCCTTGAATTATTATTATTTTTTTTTAGCACCATATTCCTGAACTTTAATCCGTAGAAATATTTAGGGTTTATTTGGTAGAACTTTAGAAAGAGTTTTCAGTTTTGGATTTGAATTTGGAAAAGAGTTTTAATAAAATAAGACTCGATAAGTACTTTTCAGTGGGAGACACAAAAGTATTGTCTGTGGGGTTTGCAAAAATAATTTTGTTTGGTAAACTAGAAAGTGTTTATGAAAATAAAAATATGAGAATTAGTTTCAGAACATAAAAGAAACAAAATAAAACACATACACAAGTGGAGGGAGGTGTGTCTCCCTATATGTGAAGCTTGTCGAAGTACTACACTATGACACCCAAATCTTTAAGCAAAAGTATTGACTAGAAATTTAAGTTTAAAGAAAACCATAGCAGGCTTGATTAGGATAATTGGGGGTTGGTTTGCAAAAATTTGAACGCGTTGAGGGTTATAGGCTTAAACAAACCAAGTCAAGTATTTTGGGTTCATAAGTAATTCATGGGCCAAAAAAATTTTAAAGTTTAATTTTGGGCCAAAAGCAGGCCTTAAAAATAAGGGTATTTAAGGAATTTCAACATTCCTTTCTGACAATGTCAATAATAGTTTTCAGTTTTTATTTTTTATTTTTATTTTTTTAAAAAATTAAAAAATTAAAATAAAAACGAAAAAAGTGAAAAACCAAGGGGTCAATTTAATTTTTTTAAACCATTAATTTTTGTTTATAAAAAATTAAAAAAGAATAAATTTTAAAAAAAAATTAAAAAAGAATAATTTAAAAAAAAAATCAAAAAAATTAAAAATTAAAAACCAAGGGGATCATTAATTTATTTATCATTTTTTAATTGTTTTAAACAATTAATTTTTAAAAAGATTGTTTTTTTTTTTTAATTTTTAGTTGTCGTTTTTTAATTTACAAAGATATTTTGTATTATTGAAAAAAAAAATTATGTCATTTTTTTTTCTCTTTTTGTTTGTCTTGGGGGATATATATTGACATGGTTTACTAGTTTAGGAGAGACATTGCCAATGAAGTTATAGTTTGAATGAGGTATGTGTTCTTTTCCCCAATAAAATAAAAAAATAAAAATTGAAATTATGCATTAAACATGTAAAACTATAAAGAAAAGGTAGTGGTACAAAAACTATAATTACAAGGAAAATAAATGATAAAGAATTTATTGATTAAATAATTAAAATTTATCATTTTTGAGATAAGTGGTAATTGAACATGATATTAGAGCTAAAAGTTATGAGTTTGAACCCGACTCTATAATTCACCTCTTTAAATATTTTAGGTATTGGACTTTATCTATTAAAATAAAGTTTGAGCTAACACGTATAAACAAAACAAAAGAAAAAAAAAATTAAAATGAAAGGTGCAAGAGTAGTTAGAAATACTTGTTCCCCAAATTCATCCTCGACAAATTGGTCACATCTCTTAGTGCTGTCTTCCATCCATTCACCTTCATTTTATCATCCTTAAATTTTTCTTCAAGTTCAGCAAATGGTTTTTCAATACTATTGGTTTGAATCCTTACTTCCGATGGATCTACGTTGTTCGTAGAACTTGTTGCCACCTTGTTTTTCTGCACTTGAAGATTTTTATTAACTCATTTATGCACCATCGAGATAATGCATAGTTTTTAGAGAGCACAATGATTGAAATCTCTGACTCTTCAATGGCTTGGAGAAGTGCATAGTTTTTAGAGAGCACAATGATTGAAATTTCTGACTCTTCAATGGCTTTGAGAAGTGCCTGTAAAATTTCCATTATGCTTCAAAGCTTGTCGTCCATGAAAGTCTTGATTTCATTTTGACGCAAAGTAAAAGTTTTGCAAGTATTTTCGCTTCTAAAACTAAGAATACGTCATAACCCCCTCCAACAGCTGGAAGAGAAAGAGAAAGAGAAAGAGGAAGGGCTCCGGCCATAATTAGAGAGAGAGTTGCAGTCTTGCAGAAATACCACAGCTACTTAAGTGGAAGAGAAATAGACAATCACATGCGGCGTTGCATCATAAAAAGAAGGACAAGAAACTTGTTTCGCGACTTCCTTGCAGCTGCATTACAGAGAACCAAGCCGAGTTACGAAAAGAAAGACGGGATAGAGGAGTCATCATAAAAAGGATAAAAAGAATGGGAAAAAGCACCGAGTTGACGGCATTAACAAGAAGGTGGAGGTATGCAACCAAATTATGATTTTATATTTATAATTTTATAAAAGATTAAATACTTTTTTATCCTTGTGATTTAATAACTTTATTATTATTATTATTTTTTTTTTGTCTCTTTTGTTTTATTTTGTATTACAGATGGTATCTCAATAATAGTTAAAAACGAATATGGTACTTCTGTCTAAATTCCGTTCAAAAATTGGTGGGAAGTCCACATCAACACTCCTAAAAAATTGATATCTGTCCATATAGATAATTAAAAAAAAAAAAAAAAAAAAAACAAACAAACAAACGAAAATAGGTGACCGAACCACCCCCAAGGAGCTTTGGCGGGGGGGGGGGGGGGGGGGTTTGACCGCCAAACTTGCAAAATGGAGTGGCCGAAACCACCCCAACGCGAGCCACCCCCATTTGGCCTGGGGTAGTTTGGACAACGGACCACCCCAGCCCAGCTGATCTGGGGTGACTGAACCACCTTGGGGTGGTTTGGCCACCACAAAAGGTCAATTTAAAAAAAAAAAAAAAAAAAAAAAAAAAAATTAGGGTTAACCCTTGAGGGTGGCCGAACCACCCCCAAGGGCCATTTTGGGGGGGGGGGGGGGGGGGGGGGGGGGGGTGAGGGGGGGTTCGACAACCCTAGACCGGCTGATTTAAGGTGGTCGAAACCACCTCAATGTAAATGGGGGTGGCTGAACTACCCCCAACAACCTTGGGGGTGGTTTGGGTCATCGCCTTTTGCAAGTTGGGAGTGACCAAACCAGCCCAAGGACCCTTGGGAATGGTTCTGCCACTCCCCAAACCGGCCAGCTAGTCCCCTTTTCCAAATTGTTTTTTAAATTAATTTTTTATGTTTTTAATCATTTTAATTTTAAAAAATTTTATTTATTATTTATTTCTAATTAGGTATAGAAACACATATCAATTTTTTAAGTGTGTTGACGTAAATTTTCGTCAATTTTTTGGCAGAATTTAAACGGAGGTACCGTCTTTGTTTTTAACCATTATTGAGGTACCGTCTGTGATATAAAATGAAACCAAAAGAGTAAAAAATAAAGTTGTTAAGCCAAGGGGGTAAAAAAGTGTTTAACCCTTTTATGAAACTACTCATTACCCTTCTGGCCTTCTCTAATTTATAATTTTATATGTTGTTCCTCTTAAATTTGTTCTTTTCTTTTAAAGGGTTTGTTTGATAAACGAATTTGTAGGAAGTTTTAGTTTGGAAGTGATTTATGTAATATAAAGTGGATAAAAATTTTGATTTTTTTGTATAAAAATTGAAAAAAAAAAAAAGTTTTATAATGAGTTTTTTTTTTTTTTTGTTTTTTTTAAATAATAATAATAATAATAATAAGTGGTTAATTTAATACAAAAAAATAAGAATTGGGAGTTGATTTGCACAAATTTGAACTTGTTGAGGATTATAGGCTTAAAAAAACCAAGCCAAGTATTTTGGGTTCATAAGTAATTCACGGGCCAAAATTCTTTTAAAGAAAAGCAGGTCTTAAAAATAATGGGATTTAAGGAATTTCAACATTCATTCCTTAAGGGTTTTTTTTTTTTTTTTTTTTTTTTTTACACGTTCATACAAGAGGAGGGGGGGAGGAATGCGAACTAGTGACATTCACTTCTTAAGGCTGGTCCTTAGTCAATTGAGTTACCTCTTAGGGACTCATTCCTCGAGCTTTTAAAAAATTTCTTAGCATTCATAATTAAAAAAAATAAAAAATAAAAATTTTGTGAAAACCTTCTAAAGGGCATAATATCATAAAAAGTCATTTTGAGTCTAATGAAACATCTTATTTCATGGTTTACTTTTGTGTGGTGTTTGTTTACTAAGTCGTGGACTTATCTATTTTACGACCTTTTCACTTGTGAAACATTTATTTGTTAAATAGTTTAGTAGGTACTAGATTTCAGTTGGAGCTAAGAATCTTTCATCCGGTTAGGGATGTGGAGTAAGAACTGTAGGCAGTTCTATTGTATTTCAACATTTATGAACTTCAATGATGTATTTTTTGCTAGTTAGTTGTTATTAACTTTCAGGGATTTTGGGTTGTCTATTGTTTAAGAGATATTTTTTTAAGGCATTGATTGTAGATTATACTTTTCTATTTTTCGTTGTTTTAGGGGTTTAGGGTAGTTTTCCGAGTTAATTACAAGTTAATTAATTTGAAAAGTTTTGTCAGTAACTCTTGAGGAATCACACAAAATTTGGAACTAGGTTAAAATAGGATTAATTTAGATAGAAATTTATTTTCACGACACAATTTTATATGGATTCAACCTCGCCCTTGCAAAATCTATGTTGCAAACGACTCGTGCACTTATGAATAACTTTAAAACGCACAATAGTGACAACTACAAAACCAACCTCTATTTTTTGTTCCTCTTTTAATCCTGCTTGATAATGTTCTCCCAAAATTATTAGAAATTGTCAATATTTCCACAATAATGAAAATACACTTAATAAAATAAAAAATTATTATAAAAAACAAACTAAAACTGAATTAAAAAAAAAAAAAAAAAAAAAAAAAACAGGGTGTAGAAATTTAAAATTTTTTCTTTTTTCTTAAAGTTGAAATTTATTGGAGTATATTTGTCTATTGAAGTAATTTTCATCTTTTTGCTAACCTTGGGGCATCAATGTCATTTATTTATTTATTATTATTTTTTTTATAGTTTAGGAGAAATATTGTTCCAATTAAAAGTTTAGGAAGACATTATTAATTAAGTAATAATTTAACTTAGAGGGGCTGCTTGGACTTTTCCAAAAAAAAAAAAAAAAAAAAAAAAACTAACTTTCTTTCCCACCATGGCACCCTTTCAAGTTGCTTAAGAGTTTTTTTGCCCACGTATTTGTTGAACCAAGTCATGAAATTGTGATTGTTGGAATGGTGGTATTCGTAAATTTTCCAATGAGAAAGTAACCTGTCCAAAAGTGAACATGTGTTTGAAAACATCATTCATTTCTGAAATGTCGCCTGTTTGTTTTTTTTCCCCTCCCTTGAGCGTTGGACCATTTACAAGCTAACTTCAAAGCCCGGATTACAAACCTTTTTTTTTTTTTTTTTTTTTTTTTTTTTGAGTAATGCTATATACACTCACATTTTTCACATCTATTTTTCTAAACTCATAAATGGCTTTTAAAATCATCATTTTGCGATCATTTTTTATTAGATTTTAATTCAGTTGTGGTTTTAAAAGCCACCTATGACTATAGAGAAATTAGTATGAGCAGGGACGGAGCCCGAACATATTATGGGTAGGGGCCAAAGCAAAATATTATTATTATTTTTTTTTTTTTTACATGTTCGCATAAGGAAAAAAGGGGAAGGAGATTCAAATTAGTGCCTTCCGCTTCATGAGGCGTGATCCCTAACCAATTGAGCTACCCATTAGAAACACAAAATATTAAAATATATTTTGACAAACACCTACTTTGTGTTAAGAAACCAATAGAGTTTGTTTTATAGTTGTTCTTATCTTTTAGCATTATCCTTATAATTGTTCTTATCTCTTCTCTTTAGTGTCATAGTTGTATTTGTTCTACTTTTTTGTATTGAATTAGGTCTCCTAGTTTGTATCAAGTTTGGGTTTGTCAAACTTGATTACAATTGTAACTCTTTGTCTATATATACAATGAGAACGAAGCTGAGACTTCATACCTCCAAAAGCAAGTTTTTTTGCTTTCTTTCATGGTATCAGAGCCTTACGGTTCATACCCCTCCCAATAAGATCCTTGACCCTCTCAAATTTTTGGGCCTTCTTCAACGGAATCAACTTCTTCTCCAGGCAAATTCGCAGCTCTTCTTGCTGCCCTCAGTCACCTCTTCTCTTGCCGCACTTGCTGTACTGCACCAAATTGCTGCACTGCACTAGATTACCGCACCTACTTTCTTTCTTCTTGTTGCACCAAATTACAGCCTCATTGATGTTCTTCTCCTTGCTGCACCAGATCATAGCCGCATCTCCTTGCCGTGTCCTTGATACTGCACTCATGACGCAATCCAACGATGCCGCTCTATCCTTCACAATGCCAAACATTGCGCATCTCTGTCAATCCAAGCTTGATGACAGCAACTATCTCGGATATGTGTTTCAATTTAAGCCCATCCTCAAAACTAACAGCTTAATGGGCATTGTTGATGGCTCTGAGCCATGCCCACCAAAGCTTATTCCATCGTCTCCGTACAAAACTACTCCTGATGTCCCAAATCCGGAATATATTCTCTGGGAAAAGAAAGACCAATGTATTCTCAGTTGGTTCATTGCAACCTTAACTGCTCAACTGGTTCCTACTATTTATGGGTGTAAAACCTCCAATGAAGTATGGAAAACCCTTGCCACTCGTTATGCTTCTCCATCATGGTCTCACGTCACTCAATTGAGACACCAACTTCAGACTCTCAGACAAGGTAATAATTCATGTGTTACCTTTATTCGAAGTGCAAAATCCTTGGCTGACCAGCTAGCTATAGCCGGCTGCCCCATCACTGATGATGACCTTGTATCCTACATCATAGGTGGATTAAGCTCCACCTAAATTCTTTTGTCATGACCTACTCCATGATACCAAAGAATACCACTATGTCTCTTGAAGAATTTCAGTCTGAATTACTTGGACACGAACAACTCATTGAACATCAGGCTGCCACTGATGAACCACAATCCTTTGCCATGACTGCTCAGAAGCCAGGTTACAAACAGAGATTCAACAACCAAAGGAAACATTTCTCCAATTACAGAAACTCATATCCCTCAAAGAAGACTTTCAACGGATCTCCTGGTATACTCCCAACCCCTGCTTTCTCCCAAGGAAAAACTATTACTGGAAGCGCCAGCAACTACACTCCAAGAAGCAATTCTCCCAACAACTACACTCCAAGGAGAAATAACTACACTCCAAGGAGAAATTCTCAACCTAGCATCTTCTCATCCAACAGACCTCTTTGTCAGATATGTGGCCACTCCAATCATCAAGCATTGAACTGCTTTCATCGCATGGATTATTCATTCCAAGGACGACATCCACCATATGAACTTGCTGTAATGGTTTCCCAATCCAACGATCTACAAGATGAAGATGAATGGCTTGCTGACAGTGGAGCCAATACTCACATCACTAATGACTTGGAAAATCTAACTCTGCAGCAACCATATCAGGGTAATGAGACAGTAGCAGTAGGTAATGGTAGTGGACTTGGTATCTCCCACACTGGCTCTTCCCCTTTTCTTCGCTCAAATCAACTCCTACATCTTAAAAATATTTTGCATTGTCCTGATGCTACAACAAATTTACTTTCAATAAATAAATTTTGCCGTGACAATAATTGTCATTTTAAACTAACTGATACCTATTTCTTGATTAAGGACAACCTCACAGGGAAGATCCTCCTACAAAGGGCAAGTGAAGATGGTCTTTACCCATTAAGGCTACAACACTTTACCAGAAATAAAGTCAGAGCATTTACATCACAAATTGGGATCAGGGTGTCTTCTTCAGTTTGACACAACCGTTTAGGGCATCCAAGTCATCAAATCTTGCAGCATCTGCTTCATAACTACTACCTTCCTGTGTATTCAATTAAGTCGAGTCAATCTATTTGTGTTTCATGTCAATTAGGAAAGAGTAAAAATTTACCCTTTATTGAGTCAAGTCGTATTACCACTGCTCCATTAGAGCTTATTCATAGTGATGTATGGATTTCTCCTTTATCTTCAATCAATAGAAGCAAATGTTATGTTATCTTTATTGATGATTTCTTTAGATACACCTGGCTATTTCCTCTAAAACTCAAATCACATGTTTTTGAAACCTTTGTTAAATTCAAGTGTTTGATAGAAAATTTATTTTCCCTTAAAATTAAACAACTTCAAACAGATGGGGGTGGTGAATACACCTCTCATAACTTTACTAAAATTCTGTCAACACATGGTGTTCTTCATCGAGTCACATGTCCACATACATCTCAACAAAATGGAGTTTCAGAAAGAAAACATAGGCATATCATTGAATCTGGTCTTAGTCTCCTAGCTCAATCCCACCTTTCTTCTAAATACTAAGTTGAAGCTGTCAGTACTGCCGTGTATCTCATCAATAGATTCCATACCCCTACTCTCCAAAATTTAAGTCATTTCACCAAACTCTACAACAAGGAGCCAGAATACATCTTTTTAAAAACTTTTGGTTGTGCTTGTTATCCTCTCTTAAGACCCTATGCCAAACACAAATTGGAATTCAGAAGCAAACAATGCATCTTCCTTGGATATTGTACCCACCAAAAGGGTTACAAGTGTCTTGATCCCATCTCCAATCGTGTATATGTCTCTAGACATGTTATTTTTGATGAATTGGTGTTCTCTGCACAGAATAGAGCAGCATCTTCATCCCCTAACGGATCAGATCCTTCCCCTATAGGTATTGTTCTTGATCCTCCTCATTTTTACTCTATGAATAATTCTGACTCTATTACTGTTCCTACCTCAACTCCAGTCACATTGCCTTCCCCAGCACAAGTACCTATTCTAGATCGAAACACTCCCCTGACTACCCCTACTACCGAATTACTACCACCTACCCCTGATCCTATCCCCCACCTAGATCAATCCTTACTTCAGCTTTTGCCTGCACCTACTGAACCAGCCTCTCCTCATATTGTCACAAGATCTATGACTGGAAACTCCAAACCTAAGTCTTTTCCCAACTATCAGCTATTCCTATCCTTAAAATCAACCAAGCATCCACTAAAATCCTTTCATGCTACACCCATGCCTTCTATCCCTACCACATTTGCTCAAGCTGTTTCTAACCCTAAATGGTTTGCTGCAATGGAAAGTGAACTTCAAGCTTTAGTTGACAATGGTACTTGGTCTTTCTGCCCTAGACCTTCACATTGAAACATCATCAAGAATAAGTGGGTTTTTCGGCTAAAGGAAAAATCAGATGACACTATTGAAATATACAAGGCAAGACTAGTGGCTAAGGGTTTCCAACAAAGAGATGGTATTAACTACACTGAAACCTTTAGTCCAGTTATCAAACCAGCCACTATACAGATCCTGCTTTCCTTAACAATCCACTACAATTGGCCCCTCAAGCAATTGGATGTCTCTAATGCTTTCCTTCATGGTTACTTGAATGAAGAAGTCCTTATGGAGCAACCTACTGGTTTTGTTGATGCAGCTTTTCCAAATCATGTTTGTAAGCTCAAAAAGGTCCTTTATGGTCTAAAGCAAGCCCCACGAGCCTGGTTTCATAGATTGTCACAAGCTCTTCTCCATCTTGGTTTTGTTGGATCCTTAGTAGATACCTCTCTTTTTATGTTTCATCAAGGCTCTGTTCATATTTACATACTGATATATGTTGGTGATATCATAGTAACAGGTACAGATTCATCTATCATGGAGACTCTCATCCACGGCCTTCAAATGGAATTTAAGCTTAAAGATCTTGGCTGCCTTTCATACTTCCTAGGCATCCATGTCCTTCGTGACAAAACTGGCTTACATCTAAATCAAGGTTTATTGATTTACTTGATCGTGTGCAAATGCTTGTAGCAAAGCCCTATGTCACACCCTGCACTTCAGGCAAGAAGCTCACCAAGCTTAATGGTCATACTCTACCAGATCCCACAACCTATCGTCATATCATTGGAGCTTTACAATACTGCACACTCACAAGACCTGACATAGCCTACACTGTCAATCAACTGTGTCAATTTCTCCATTGTCCAACTACAGAACATATGAAGGCTGCTAAAAAAGTTCTAAGGTATCTCAAAGGCATACTAGATCATGGCCTTCACTTCACTCCAGGTCCTCTTCAACTTCAGGCATATTGTGACTCTGACTGGGCTGGGGATCCTCTTGATCGCAGATCCACTACAAGGTATTGTGTTTTCTTCGGCTCCAACTTAGTATCTTGGCATGCCAAGAAGCAGCCTGTTGTCTCGAGATCTAGCACCTAGGCTGAATATCGTGCAATGGCCATTACAGTTGCTGAACTCTCATGACTTCGAATGCTACTCAAAGAATTGCAAGTTTCTCTCCATGATCCTCATGTACTCTGGTGTGATAACATAGGAGCTATTGCTTTAGCTTCTAATCCCATCTACCTTGATCGTACCAAGCATATAGAAGTTGACTATCACTTCATCCGTGAGAAAATTCTTCACAAAGATCTTTGTGCTAGCTACATCCGAACTCAAGATCAATGTGCTGACATCTTTACAAAGGGCCTTACCTCCTCTCGATTTCTTTTTCCTCAGAGACAAACTCATGGTCACTCCCCCTCCCATTCGTTTGAGGGGGGCTGTTAAGGAACCAATAGAGTCTGTTTTAAAGTTGTTCTTATCTTTTAGCATTATCCTTATAGTTGTTCTTATCTCTTCTCTTTAGTGTTCTAGTTGTATTTGTTCTACTAGTTTGTATTGAATTAGGTCTCCTAGTTTGTATCAAGTTTGGGTTTGTCAAACTTGATTACAATTGTAACTCTTTGCCTATATATACAATGAGAACGAAGTTGAGACTTCATTCCTCCAAAAGCAAGTTTCTTTGCTTTCTTTCACTTTGAGTTACACGCCCAATTTGCTTGAGTTAAACGCTTAACCCTTCATCTCCATTTTTGGAACTCACTCACCTAAACCCATCTCACTTCCACTCCCACTCAACCATTCACTCTCGTTTCTCAGACCAGGCCAAGGACTTGTTGTAAGTCTCTTACTCTTCTTCAACTACCTCCCTATTATGCCCTCATTTCCTCTCTCGCTCCAAAACCTCTCTCCATTTCTCCTCATTCAAGCCCCCAAAACCCTTCATTCACTACTTTCTCCAAACTGCTACTCCCAAAATAACTAGCCCTCAGCTTGGCCTTCTTTGGTAGGGCCACAAAATTTTATGAATAAGGCCAATTGGCTGAAAATTATATTTTACCCTAAATTCTTTTTTTTTTATTGAACGAGTTGGGGGGCTTTGGCCTATACTGGTCACCCCCAACTCCATCTCTGAGTATGAGAAATTATGAGTGTGTGTAGCATTACTCATCTCTTTTTTACTTATATAGTTTCACACATCAACAAATAGCATGCACTACTTGTTAGACAAAGTTTTTTTTTTTAATTTTTTAATTTTTTAAGACTTTCGTTCCAAGACAACAAATAGCATGCACTACTTGTTAGACAAAGATTTTTTTAAAAAAATTTTTTTAATTTTTTAAGACTTTCGTTCCAAGTCAAATTTGAATTATTTTTCTATTTTTAACACATTATTATTATTATTATTATTATTATTATTATTATTATTATTTTAAGACTTATCATTCTCATTCTAAGAACACTAGCAACAACTTCTTTTTAATTTTTTTTTTCTAAATTTGGGTATTAAAATTACTTTTTACTTTTTTTTTTTATCTAAATACACTCCATAATAACTCTCTTTCTTTTTTTTTTCTCATACCATTAAAATATTATGTCTTTATAAAAAATACAAGTTTCCTATTTACCCTCATTATTTTTAACAAAAATCTAACAAAATCTCCCATAAAAAGCAAAAAAAAAAGAGAGATGAGAGGGGAGAGAGAAATATTGTGTTAAAATATTTGAAAGATGAGCTATAGGGAAAGCTAAAGCACTATAACGTTCCTAAAAAACATCTCCAACAGCATTAGGTATTTTACCTAGTAAAAAAGTACAATTCTTTACGTTAGCTATTGTTTTTTCACTACACACTCCAACAGATTCTCTATTTTATTCTCTACTTGTTTTAAAATATTATTTCTCATTCTTTTTTTATTATATTATTGCCAACACTTAATTAAAAGGAAAAACAAACACATATATAGAAATTATTCATAAGAACAAAAATAAACACATATGGTGAACATCCATCTCACATGCAGGTACTAATTCTTAAAATTAATAACATAAATAAATTTTGTCATCCAACTGTAATTGATTTGTTTCCATCAGAGTGTTTTTATGCAATAAATATTTTTTGCATTAAATTTTTTCATCCAACTACAATTGATTTGTTTCTATCCGTGTGTTTCCATGAAATAAATTTTTTCTGCATTCAATTTTTTCATCTAACTGTGTGAAGAAATTTTGTGAGCGAGAGAGATAAATTTTGTGTTTGAGAGAGACACGTAGCAGATGTGAAAAAGTGTTCAAAAAAAATAAAAGATGTTGGGTGAAAAAATGTGAAATAAAGAAATAATAAACAAAAGAAAAATAAACAATATTTTATTTATCTAGGGTGCTACATAAATAGCTCCAAATTGCTATTCACTGTAGCAATGTAACTATCTTAGCTAATGACAAGCTACTCTATTTGAACTAAAAAAAGAGCAAGAATAGCTAAATATAATTAATATTGGTCTTGTAACTAAGCTGTTGGAGATGCTCTAATAAGATATGACTTGTTGCATGTGACTTTTTGTTATTTTTGTTATTAGATTTTTCCTATATTTGGGAAAGATAAGAGGTTATAAGGAGGTAGATGCTATTGTTCAAGCGCCAATCATGCATATATCATTTGGCTTCTTTTTTTTTTTTTTTTTTTTTTTTTTTTTTTTGTAACACTGTATTTTCTAAGCATCGATCTGGTTAGAATATTAGCACAAGCTTCTATTTGATTTTTCCTAAATTTAGGAAACAAATTACTTTTTGCTTCCCTATCTAAATACACTCCACAATATCTTCTCTTATCTTTGCATATATCATTAAAATATTATGAGCAATGCTACCCTTACTAAAATTTCTTCCCAAAAGTTGATACCCAAGTGATGTGTTATCATCAATTGAGATGGTGACACATTTTCTAAAGTAATAAATCTCATGTGATTGTAACATATCATTTTAGAACAATTTTTTGGGAAGTGTAATATTTTTCAAATATTAATTTTTTATAAAATACAAGTTCCCTAACTACATTCACAAGAAAATGAGGTTATGCGATATGAGGGACGCAACATTGATTTGTGCTTTTACAATGGCCAAGAGCTTAAAAACTGATAGGAATAGATAAATAAAGAAAATGTTAAGGTCACAACACAAATTCAACTTATGGCCAACTTCTCTCCCACGTGTCATCTAAAAAAAAAAAAATTGAGAGAGGATTTTGGGATTTTGAAAATTTGGGAAAAATTACAATTTGTTTGGTTTAAAATTCAAATTTTTTTTACACGTAGAAGAGAAGTTGACCATGAGTTGGGTTTGTGTTGTGTCTGTATCAAACCTTTAAATTTAATCATTTAATCAAATACTATAACACTCTCTCCTCATATGAGGCGCAACAAGTAGAATATTTAATTTAAATTGAGGTAAATTGTAAAATTAGAGTTTGAACTCATGACCTCTTGATCTGATACCAAGTTAAATCACCACTTGACCACAAAACTTTGACTTATAGAAATAGGTAAATTTAATAATTTAATCAAATACTTTAACATTTTTTCTCAAGTATGAGCTCAAACTTCCTTTTTAATAGGTGATGCTCAATATGTAAAATATTTAATTAAAATTAGGGTGAATGATTGAGATCAGATTCAAACTCAAACCTTTTGATTCTGATACCAACTAAAATCATTACTTGTCCAAAAAGCTTAAGTTGATAAGAAGATGTAAATTTAATCATTTAATCAAATACTTTAACTTTCCCTCATGTATGGGGTCAAACTCTTTTTAATATCTGATCCAACAAGTGAAATATTTAATTAAAATAGAGTAAATTGTACAATCAAAGTTCAAACTCATGACATCTTGCTCTGATACCGTATAGCATCTCATAATAATTTAAAGAAATAATGGAAAGATACATAGATTAATGTGGTTCTATGGCCTACATCCATACGTTAAAGTTTTATAAGATACATATTTCATTTATATTTGATTTGAGTAAAACAAGCATTAAATACAAACTATATCCCTTAATTTACGATAATCAAATTTTCTTTATATTTGATTTAAGGTAGTCAAAATTATCAAGGATTTTTATCCTTAGGAAAATGCTAAATGTCCCTTGTTCTAGGGGGTATTATTTTCAAAAACTCAAGTGAGAAAAATAAGGGTCAGTTTCTCTTTTATTTCTTTTAAAAATAATATACACCTAAGATCAATAAAACACCTAGCATTCCCTTCATACTTATAATAGGATTCCCAATGCTTACAAAAGCTATTGCTTGATTTTTAATTTTAATTTTTAATTTTTTTTTTTATCTCTATATTGCTAATGCTCTCAAATCCAAATGGCCCATTAATTAAGGCATTGATTACGAATTTACCTATTAACCTTTTTGATGAATTAGGATACTCTTAAGAAGAATATTCAGTTAATTATATATAAATTATATTTTTTTACTATCAAAAGACAAAAATACATTTGCGATATAAGTACCTGGATCTCTGGTTCATTTCCTGTTCCTCTTCAAAAAAATAAATAAATAAAAAAAATAAAAAAATCCTAAGTCTAACCCAGATGACACCTAGCTAGCACTCATTTTATAGTTATCATCACTCATCATTCCACCTTCCGAATATATTTAAATCATTAAAGGGAACACAAGTCACAACTTTTAAAATCAAAATTTCTTCCTTCCACTAAGAAAAGTAGAAAAAGAAAAAATTCATAAAGTACATTACGTTTTCAGAAAACCTCTCTAAATTTAAATTTTTAATTTCATCATCTAAACTTTTAATTTAATGCAATTTACTCCGTCTGCCAATTTTTAGACGTTAAAAGTGATATAATTACTATTAATTTCAAAATTTAAACAAAAATTTTATAAAAAAAAAAAAAAAAAAAAAATTCACAAGGTAACCCACAATTGGGCCACCTTATGACCTTTTTTCAATTTTTTTTTTTTTTTTCATTTTTTTCAATTTAAAAAAAAAAAAAAATCGAAGAGTAATTTTGTCTTTTAGGGGTTTCCGTTATGATTTAACGATAAAAATTTACGGATGAATAAATTACATCAAATTAAAAATTCAATGGGTAAAATTGAGAGTTTTTTAAATTTAATGAGGTCTTCTCAAAACGCGCAGTAGTTCAGAGATCATTTGTGAAATTTTTTCAAAGGAAAAAATATAAAAAAGCCCAACAATCTAACAGCCATTTGAGATAGAGCCTCATAATGTTTAAAATGTACTAAAGTAGCCTATCAAACTACCCAAATATATCAAAGATGCCAATTAACTTTTATATTTCTATAATACCCTTATTTTTTTAACAAATAAAATAATTGTAAAAAAACAAACCAACCAATTTTTTTTAAAAAAAAATTAAAATTAAAATTAAAATAAATAAATAATTAGTCAAATATATATTTTTTTTAAAAATAAATAAATAATTAATCACTGGAGTTAGCCTAAATTACAAATTGATTTATGTCATAATTTGAAAGTAAAATCAACGGTTATTGAAATATTAAAAAAAAAAAAAAAAAACAATTTAGTCCTTGAAGTCGAATTCCATTAAAAAAAAAAAGTTGTTTGATTTTATTTTACAATTATTTTATTATTTTATTTTTTAAAAGAATATGGGTATTATAGAAATATAAAAAAATAAGTGACATTTTTTATATATTTTGATAGTTTGATGAACTAGTTTATTACCATTTGAATATTGTGGGACTCTATCGTAAACCCTCGTTAGTACACAGCTGTTAGTTAAGAGGGTTTTTTTTATATTTTTCTTTCTTCAAAAGAAAACAAAACCAACAGAAAAAAGAAATGCACTGCAATGTTAACAAAAGAAAGATAAAGATGAGGAGATTTAACTAGTGATGTCCGATCGTAACCCCTGGAAGAAAAAAATAAATAATAATAATTATACATCTTTCATGCATACCGTTTATACCGTTAACGACTGAAACAACCGTATGCATGCTCAAAGCCCAAAGGGTCATATTAACAACGAATCAATAAAAGGAAAGGGTGGTCAACGAATCAAATTAACAACGAATCCACAAAAGAAAGGGTCACAGTGAGTATAGTGTCTAAATAAGCAATTAATTAATTAATTATTGATAATAAAAATTTTAAAAAGAAAAAAGAAAAACCAAGAACAAAATAGAGTGGATCAGAAAACACCAAAAGACAACCTTTTCCGATGTTCAGCCGGGGGAACTATAGCAGTTTGCTACTCATGTCCTCCACATGTTCTGTATCCTCCGGAGCGGCGGCGTTCAAATCCAAACCCTCAGTTTCCTCCGGTGCCGGCGCCGGCCACTTCATCTTCATCTTCATCATCCCACCACCTTTATCATGTCCATCATCGTCGTCCCCTCCGACAACGACAACCCCTTCCTCATCGTCCTCCACCAGCACAACCTCGTCTGTCTCCAAGGCCGCCCTCCACCCCTCCCCATTTACCCCAGCCGATCTCTCAAAGTACTTCACCGCCACCTTCATCCGCCGCAGTATCGCGAAGAACTCCTCCACCTCCTCCTCCGTCGGCACCTCCTTCACCTTCTTCTTCCTCCCTCCCTGATCCCCTTCTTCTTCACCACCCCTCTTCCTTTTCTCTTTTTCCATATTTAGAAGTTTATGGGTCTGGTTGCTGTCACCGCCTTTAATGGCTCAACCCGTTTCAACCCGTTTATATTCTTTGCTTCTTTGGTTCGGTGCGGTGCGGTGCTGTTCTGCTGGTGACGACTTTTCGTTTTATTGTTATAGACGGTCTTTTTGAGCCCTTCGATGAACCTGTGAGGTGAAATTCACGTGGGCAAGACGTCATCGTGATTCGGTATGCTGACGTAAGCTTGTGAACAAAATTATGCGATTCTCAGAAAGAGGAAGAGGAAATCGAGGTCACGCGATAACTTTTCACGCGCTTCTGTTTTAGTCGCTGATGAAGTGGGACCCACTGAGATCTAACCCGTGTTAGCCTTCGGATTGGAGAGTGGCCTCACGCGTCGAGTGAGAGTGGTGCCGAATGTCAGGTTAGGCCGCCCATACGATGATATGAATGAAGAATATGAGAGATGTCTGCTTCCGCGATGATTCGTCGTAGACTGAAAGGACGACTCCCCGTTTTGGTCAACATTTTTTAATTGATCGAGCCGGGTTATTCTACTGTGATGCTCAGGAGCACAGGAAAACTGTGCACCCCGATTATGAGGTTGCAAAGGTGAAAGGTGGGACATTTGATTAATTAGATCGTGGGCCCCGATTGGGGGTGTTTTTGGTATTTGGGACTGTGAGTGGGTCCATCTGAAATGGTTGTTGGCTTAGCGTAAGCCAAATCACGAACAGTTTGACGGATCAATAAGTGGGGTGGTGGGATCCACCACGAGTCCAATCTTTAGGACCATGAAGCGACATATGGCCCGCCATGCAATTAGTGGGCTTTATGTTGGTGAATACAATGGCCCATCTATAAAGCATGGTTTGACTTAACAAACAAGGAATGATACCAAGTTCTACATTTCTCCGACCAAAAATAGGAAAAAAAAAAAAAAAAATACTTTGGGGCTTAGCGCAATTGGGTTCCACCAGATAAGGAAGGGAGCTCGTAAACCCAAAACAAATATTACACGTGTCAACTTAAGTTTAGATATTCATCCTCAATTTAATAATAATTTTAAAAGTCACTTAAAAGATAGTAAAAATGAGTATAAAAAGGGAGAAATGTACGTGTGTAGCTATAAATATTGTACTTATCTACCTCGTTAAGAGCATTTCCAATGAAAGAGTCAAATGCTACTTTTATCTAAAATGGCTCTTTAAATGTGTAAAAAAACTTTCACATTGGATTAGCCAAAAGAAAATGTAAAATAGATATTTGATTGGAAGAGCTAAAAAAAAAAGCTAAATGTAGCCGCACTTTTCAAGGGAGCTTTTTTATTTTTCATTGTTTCTCACATGTTTTCTCTTTTTCTCAAATCTTTTCCTACTTTTTCTCTGCATGTTCTCTTTTTCTCAAAATTTTTTCTATTTTTCCTCTCACATGTTCTCTTTTTCCCAAAATTTTTCTTACTTTTAATAATATTTTAATAGAATAGATAGAAATATAGCTAATCAGATGTAGAGACATTTAAAAATGGCTTAGCTAAACTAGATAAAAATGATTTTTTAGAAGCTATTTTACATAAAAATATAGCTCCTCCATTGAGAATGCTATAATTAATCTTCTTAAGAAATTCTGTTATCCACCATCTTTAAACGAACAAATGTTTTGTAGGTGTCGTCAAATTAATGTACTACGTGTCAGAGATGGCTCTCTTCCTTCATCAATAGCTGGACCCGATGAAGGGTGGGGTCTTGTATATGACAAATTATCTATAAAATTAGACTCAGATGAGATTCTGAGGCCTGAAAATTTTTGGGCTGAATTTAGGCCCAAGATACCCCATTTTACCCTTTTTTTTTTCTTTTTTTTTTTGTTTGGTCTTGGTCTTATCTAGTCCTTTAAGGTAAGCAAATAATAATAATAATAATAATAATAATTGAGTAGCATATGCCCTACAATTATCCATGTCAAGCCAAAGAAGTGGAAATTTCCTAGAGTAGCTCAAGGTGTTCTATTCATATTCATTAGTCACATTCTTCCTATTTTACTACTCATATTCTCCGCTAATTAAGCACTAGAGGTAGTTTCCCGCCACCACCAACGTGCTACTTTGACTTTTGACTATTCTAAAGGATTCTAAGCATGGGCAAGGCTTAGGTGCGGTAGTGCAAAACTACCGCACCATGCAGTAGTCCAAAACTGCACCGTTTGGTGCAGTTTTGAGCAATAAACAAATAGTTCTTTTAAAGAAAAAGAAAAAGAAAAAGAAAAATATTTAAAAACTAAAAATATTAATTCTTAAATAATTGTTTGTTATATTTTTTAAAAAACCTATTTTTTCCCAGCCCAAAACTACACCGTTTGGTTCAGTTTTGAATTTTTTATTGCTCAAAACTGCACCAAACGGTGCAGTTTTGGACTACTGCATGGTGCGGTAGTTTTGCACTACCGCACCTAAGCCTTGCCCAGCTAGGCATTATAGACCTAGCGTGCACTGTATCAACATCATTCATTTTCAAACCACATGATTTTCGATTTGCTAATTAACTCCAAATTACTTCATTTACTGCCAGCCCGTATGAAGTAAGAGATTGTAAACCCTCGGTTGAAAAAGCCTATTATTCAAATTAATTTATTCATGGCCAGTCTGAAATAATTTTATCCATGAAGCATTAAATTAAATGATGAGTAATATTATTTAGTAGAATGTTATACGATTGTCATATAATAAAAATAACATTACAGTTAAAATCGGCTTTTAAATTGACAATGGCTCGTAAAAGAGAAAAATTAACTACTAATTTTTACGGCCACTTCATCATAGTTGTATAACAATCGCATAAGAGTATAAATAACATTAATTACTTTTACATTATAACTTTTTTTAGTACCACATATTGGGTCCTACACTTCACGACCATGGGTCCCTCCATCCACAGACGTGGTAACCCATTGGTCTACTCTAAATTCCTCTAAACAGCTATTGACTTGGGAAATTTGAGGTGGGGTTTCGAAGGAGAGAAGTTTGGAAAAATCTCAGTCAAATTTTGCAGAAGAAGACAAAAACCCATTACAAAAGAAACCCTTGACCCACCATGAAAATCACACTACGATGGGTTTTGCATTTGTGTGGAAAAAAAAAAAGCCACGTGTGAACTCCATTGCAGAAGAAGACGAAAGCAACCATGAAAATCACAGACAAATTGTAAAAGAAGCCATGTGTGAATGAAGATTTGTGTGAATGAGAATTTGCAGGTCTAATTTTTGTGGGAATAAAAAATTGTAAAAAGATTATTTTAATAAATAAATAGAGTAGAAATTTAGATAATCGAATGTATGGATACTTGAAAAGTTGTTACTTAATTACCTATTTCACATGAAAATATACATAAACCAATAAAAATGCTCTTATAGGACTTGAAATGAATTTACAGGTAGGTAGAGAGGTAATTTCACAAAGCTTAGTAGGTAAAACATGTAATATTCTTTAAGAACATGCATTTAAAACGTTAACTTTCAATTTCCAATAAATACTTTCACAAAGCCTTTGCACAAAAATATTCATGTATGGAAAATAACATTAGTGCGTTAAATCAATTTACTTTATGTTAAATTATCAATTGTCTCAAAAACTATGGTTAATAGGTGAAGCTCAACACGTAGAATATTTAATTGAAATGGAGGATGATATGACGGAGTCAAGGTTCGATTCCAAGACCTTTGGCTCTGATACTATATTAAATTATCAATTGTTCCAAAAACTTAAGTTGATAGGAAAAGGTAAATTTAATTACTTAACTATTAACACTTTACATGAAATAACAATAAAAATCAACTTATTTTGTCAAAATATAAGTTAGCTTCTGTCTCTGCAAAAACTATGCACATATTGTGTCTAAATATTCCTAAACAAAGTAAGAATAGAATTATTGGTGTTATGATTTGTTTGTTAAATAATTTATTTTGAGTGAGTATTCAAAAAACTAGAATAGAGTAGCCTTGTCAAATTAGATAATTGTTGTCCACTTTTGAAAAAGCCAAACAATGCCCTAGAGGCTAGAAAGTTAGAGTGATTGTATGAAACTTGATTAACAAAAAACGTGTTAAAGTTACGACCACTCTCATGTTGACGTAGCTGTCAAAAGTTAGGACTAAATTTACTCATCTACGTTGGCTTTTGAATTATCCTTAAGAGACCTCAATGATAATTAATTAAGCACAAGATCACAAGGCACGAATATCCATTTTAATGTCTCTGTTGATGGTGACAATTAATTAATCTAAGTCTAATCAAACCTAAGACTTACAAATTAAGCAAACTTATTGGAATAGGCCACACAACACGTTTATGGTTGCGAATATCCCAAGCCCTACTCAATATAATAATTGAGAGTTGGGGAAGAATAAGTTAATAAAAAATAGTTTATTTATTTATTTAATTAATACTATAATACTCTTCTTTCACGTGTAGGTACAAACTATTTTTTAACAAGTGAAGCCCAACGCGTGAAATATTTCATTAAAATGAAAGATAAACTAAATAAGTAAGATTTGAACTCAGCACAACTATTTTGATATATATATATATATATATATATATATATATATATATTTGAACTAAAATTTGAGGATTTTATTAATTAAAGATTACGAGTATAAAGCTCTAACAGAGTAGAGTAAAAAATTCTTAAAGCACAAAGCATAAAACTCTGCAAAAATCATAGCCACATGCTAGAAGGTTACAAAGTTATAGATACAAACAAAAATTCTTATAATCAGGTGCTATCTTTAACTTCAATCTCCGGCTAACCCATGTACAAATAATAATATTTAACTAAAGTAAAGGAAGATATAAAAAGTTTCATGTTGGGTTCATTTTAAAAGTGAGTCATCAAATTTTTAAAAATAAATAAATTTTTCTCTTCAAATTTAACTTTTATTTAAAGAGCTCGATATAAATGCACATAGTTGTCTTTATGTTGTTGTCTTTATGTTGATTTTGATCATTTTATAAGATTGCAGATCCCTTCGCATGTGATGTGTTTTCTCTTTTTAAGTTCCTTTTCTAGCCAAAAAAAAAAAAAAAAAAGACTACAAAATGATAGAGGTCACTTTCTTTCATAAAGTTGTCTTGGGGTTGGCCATACACTCATGATGGAAGCAAGTGATGTAGGGTTTTGTGCTAGACCATACACATAGCATGTTTTGGACAAGGGCCACTTCGGCCTTAGGCGGTGGCGTAAGGCCCACGGTAAAATAAGGCCTCCAAAATTCAAATAGTAGTAGTTGATTGGAAAAATCAAAGCGGTATTTCATTAAAAAACGATTAAAGAAATTCGAAGAGGTGAGCTAAATCCACTCGTCTTCCATCGGCAACACCATGTATAAAGAGATTTGGAGTAAATCCACTACTACTACTACCTCTCTCTGCCACTGCTAAAACTTGTTGTTTATCGGTGTTCATGTGTGTGTATATATATACAATGAAAACTTCCCAAGAAAAAAAAAAATCAAGAAAGGATAGCATTAATTAGATCATGCAAAATAAAAATTATAAAAGTGGAGATATATACTACTTCACAAATTAAGACGGCTACCTGGTGTTTTGGTGTTTTGTGCAATTAAGTCAAACTCTTTAATCGTAACGCTCCGAAAATTTAATTAATTAGCAATCAACTTTATGGTTTGCCTACCAGTCAAATTTCACAAGGAATAAGACCATGAGATTGCTACTCCTCATAAAGAGAATACAAAGAAGTGGAAACATATGATATTTCTATCAAAATTAATCATTACAACAATAACATTTACCAAGAATCATCACATTAACTGAAATTATCCTATATATATATAGGATTGTTATAAAAGGTCTAATCTAAACTTAATACTCAAAAACTAAGTTTGCAACGTTAGCCAAAAGTACTAATTTTTACTATGAGCAATTGGCAAAAATCCTATAATAAGTTTTCAAGCATTGACTAGATCTCTATCATTATTCCAAACGGCCAGAACTACCTTGAAGACCTTCTTGAATCCGATATCTAAACGTAGCCCAATTATAAATGTAACCCATCGATTTCATATTGGAAAGATGAGGAGTAGCCCACGTAGAGTGAGTGGTTTATAAAGAAAGTCACGAGTGATAAGTCCTACATTGCCTAGTTATTAGGTGAAACTAAAATTTATAAGAAATTCTAAAGAAGCTCCAAATTAAATAGTTATTTTGGGTTAATATCGTAGATGTTGCTAAAGTGAACAGTTATAGTATCTCATTCAATTGAAGCCTCGCCCTATTTCGTAATTTGCAATTCATATATATACTTCATACGCAAAATTAATTTGAAAGATTTAGTATATAGAAGTTATATATTTTATTTAGTCCTAGAAAATAATGCACAAAAATATTTTACAATCAGAGCTTGTGTAAAATTTTGGGAAAGTATATAATAAAATAGGTCAATATTACGATCAAATCAACTAATCATGATCTTTCCTTAGTTTTAGTTAATTTTTTTTTTTTTTGGACAAAGTAAGGATTAGATAAGGGCCTTCTTTCAGACCGGATAACTTAATTATAATTTACAAAAAATAGAGTAAAGGATTAGGGATATGGGCCTTCTTTCAGACCGGATAACTTAATTATAATTTACAAAAAATAGAGTAAAGGATTAGGGTCAACTAATTATGTTTTACTTAATTTTTGGACCATTTAAGGAATAGATAAAGGCCTATACCGACAAGACATGGCTACATGTATGGTGTTATGAGCATTTTCATATTAGGCTAGCTTTATTAATTTTATGTATTACGTTTATATTATGTTAGTATAAATCGGCTAATCCTAGCCATATTAGGGTTATGACGTTCGGGGGTCGTTTATTCATCCGAACGTCCTGGTACAGCAAGCAAAGGATGCACTCAAAAACTACTCTGCAGCAAGGTGTCAACATGTACGATCCCATCCCGCTTTCGAAGAACCTGGCGGGGGTAATGGAGCTGGGTAGCCTTAGGGTGGCCCGCACCAGTGCCTGTAATCTACCAGGGAGAAAACGGGATCATGGGGATAGGATGCTTTAGACTTGTTCTGTTTTACTGGAGAGGTGATTTTGTACTGGAGGGCTGTTATGACAATTTTTTGATCATTGATTAATAATACATCAGTTTGATTATCAAAAAAAAAAAAAAAGAGTTGATGACTCAACCCTAATTTATATTTCAATAAGAGCTGTTGACTCAATCTTATCTCTCTTATATAATATGCAATGAATCCTCGATTTAAATGTGGTTATGCTATGAATAAAGTAATGAAAAGAATTAATCACAATTATTATTTTTGAAAGGTATAGGTTCCCTTAGAACCTAATCTATCTCGTTGCGAACTTAGGTTCGTAACATCTGGCCATAGAGAATAGTTGGCCCCGACCCGAATGAAGTAATTCTGAAAACACAATGAACAGAACATAAAATATAATAAATTGACTAGTTAAGAATATGTTAAAGAACAACTATGCCACGTTTATTTGTATAGCCTTATTAATAAAGTTATTAGTAAATTTATACATGGTATAGCCTTTGCCCATAGGTAGGTTAGAATTTACTATTAAATTCATGCTAATAAAGTTACCTCATAACATTAAAGTATCTTATTTGTCTTGGTCATTGTATGCACTTCTACTTCTTTAATTAATAGTATTTTATGTTCCAATACTTTCTAGTGATAATTTTTCTGACCAAAAAGAGAATGTGTTTTCACTTTGGGGTGTTTGGAATTTAATTTGGTGCTATGTGTAGACGAACCACCCATTCTCACATAATCAAGTATGCCACATGAGATTATTAGTCATGAACAATGGGAGCAATATAATTGCCTAAGTTTGATGTTCATAAAATCTCATATTACCAAATATATCGGGATTCTATTCCTAAATAATTTAACGCCAAAGATTTTATAAAGGTAAATTCATATAAGGCTTTAGCGAACAATCTATAGAAAAGCTTTCATGATAAACCTTAGGCACCTCTAGAAGCGCAAATAAGCACATTATGGTAAGTACATAAAAGTCAAAAAGCTAGCAAATTAAGGAAATCTATTTATGGGTTAAGATAGTTCTCTCGTCAATGTTGTACAAAATTATACAAGATTATTACCTTATGGTTTTATTGAGAATATTATTAATCAGTGTTATATCTTAAGGTTAGTGGGAGTAAAGTTACTTTCTTTTAGTCCTGTATATAGATTATATTTTTCTTGCAAACAATGATTTAGATTTGTTACATAAAGTTCCTCTTACTAAACTTTGAAATGAAGGATTTGGTGAAACCTCTTATGTCATTGACATAGAAATGCACAGAGACAAGTATTAAAGAATGTTAAAATTGTGAATCTTCAGTAGCACCTATTATTAAATGGGATAAATTCAATAAAGATCAATGTCCCAAAATGCATTGGAACAATAGCAAATTAAAAGTCTTTTGTATACATCTGTAGTAGGTAGGTTAATATATGCATAGTTCTGCATTGGACCTAACATTGGACTAGTAATAGGATTACTGGGTTGATAAAGAGCTACAAACAAAGTCTTGTGGTATATGCAAGAAACCAAAACTAAAAATTGACCTACAACAACACTGACCGTATAGAGGTGGTTGGTTATTCATATTCAGAATTTGCCGAATATGTAGACAGTATAGAAAGTCTACTTCATGATATATTTTCTTATTGCTAAAGGGCTATATCATGGAGATGCAGTAAGCAAACTAAAGTTGATACGTCTACTATGAAAGCATAATTTATTGAATGCTATGAATTTAGTTCACATGCATTATGGTTGAGACTTTTTATTAAAGATCTCGAGATTGTCAATTTTATAGCGAAACCCATAAAGATTTTATGCGATAATTCTTCTTTAAGAATAATGATAGTAGAAGCAAAAGTAAGTATAACGACATAAAGTATCTTACTATGCGAGAGAATATTAAGAGACGTGAAGTGTCTATCAAGCATTAAATTAATGATTGTGAATCTCATGACTAAAGGTTTATCGGAAAGAAGTATATAGTCATATGGAGTATATGAGACTCATTAATTCATTTCGTGTTAAGTTTCTTTCTAATGGTCTATAGACATAAAGTTATTGTTAGAAAGTTTTTGTGCACATATATTGGTTTTATCCGTTCGGATAAATAAAGTTATACCCAGAATGACTTATTGGAAGTTCTTTATAAAGAATTATGTCATATAAAGATTTATTTAGAAAGATTAATACATTGTAATCCATGGAAGGAAATGTTAATATAATAACATAACCGCCATGTTTCGTGTATTGTATCTCTCTAGTGAAACTAAAGTTTGGGTAGTTTTTAATTATGGCCATATTTAGTTTTAGTCACCCAAATAATTTTAAAGATGTATCATGTGAGCCAAGTGGGAGAATGTTAGAACTCATCTCCTACAAGGAGATTTAAAGTGGCTCACATTTCACGTATATTATATATTATATTATATTAAGAGAGTTTTTATTGAAATAAAACTTTTGGGTAATTAAATATACAAATAACTACTTAAGGTGAAAGGTTATTTCATTTCACCAAATGATGTACCCCTTGAAGAAATGAAGCAACTTTTGATTATGGATAAGGGTCTTGGTCTTTCTATAAATAAGCATATGATTCTCCATCACTTACAACATGAACGTGAGAAACAGATAGGCCAAAAACTCTTACAAATTGAGGGTTTCAACAAATGTTCAAGTCTGTATTTCTAGATTATTTAATTCAAACACTTAAGCAACAATGGACAGAGGGTTTCAACAAATGTTCAAGTCTTTATTTTATGTTTATATGATAATATTCTCCCAAATTCTTACATCTCGGCCTGGCCCATAATAGCACACCACATGCTCACTATCGGACATTGGGTTCTCTAGGTTCGGGTTCATTTGTGCCAGACAGAATTTTATAATTTCTTGTTGTATTTTATGTTTTTCTTCTCTTTTATTTGTTTTTATATTTGATTCACAACTAAACATGTTTCAACCAAGAAAAAAGATTCCTCATCTTAACCTATGGATGTGAGATACTTGGCGCGCGCGGTTTCTCTTCCAATACCCAGGCTTATCGCAGTGGAAATACTTTTCCACTTGTTTGTCTTTTTTATCCGTCTTGGCAACAACTTTGCAACGATCATATTATTCATCAATTCTATTAATGAAAGTCTTTTTTATTCATGGACAAATTCATCTTGAACTAATTGAAGGAATTAGGCAGGGACTGGAGGATCATATTCACCATCAATCTCTGTACTCAAGACTTCCAATGTATGTTGAGCATTGCTTAGTATGATACTTTATTTTGTGTAGAATAAAAGTTGTTTATTCATTTTTTTATTAAATAATCAATAGGCATACTTTCATATTATCATATATATGTAATATCCTCTACTTACATTGAATATGATTTTGATGTAAGTAAAGGAGTTTTCACACAAGAAGATCTAAGTCATCATACGAACTTGTAGTTTGTAAACAAGTGTTCCTAGTCATAGATAGAATAGGGCATTCTATCTAAACTATAACATAACAACTTGTGCTGATTTATCTTGATCATAAAAGGTAGAGACTTGGAGTTGTTATGTTGGTGCGAAAACATAAAGATACAATGCAGTGAATGAATCATGTGAGTCATCATTATTTATTAACTCTATCATAAGAATGATTTACACTGACGAACTATTTATAATCGTTACTCTAAATCCTGAGAAGATCATGTATTTTCTCTTTTGAAGGAAAAGCTTCCTTTTAATAAATATTGATCTTACGTGTTGTATTGTAAATGCTATTTCACCTTCTTTTTTTTTTCCTTTTGGGCAAGCTAAAAAGAGGAATAAGAGAATTTCAAAACACCAAAATAGGCCCAAAAGGCTTGTAGGTAAAAGGTAGTTGCGCGGTGCGATTTAGTTTTTTGAATAACCGCTAACGGACTGTTATTTCAAAACTGCTAACCGCCTAAGATAGTATAATTAGCAATTTTAAGCAATAACCGCTAAAACCGCTAACCATAACTACTTGTACACGCCTAGCTATTATTGCACAAAAGAATGAACTTACTATGTTTGCATGAAAACATTAGAGTCTACCAATGGGATCGATAAGGTTTCACTTTCAAAAGATCGGCCAACATAGGACTTATTGGAGCAGAGACTGCGTAATGAACAAGCCTACCTTTCAATAACGAATAGTGTTTATATATATTCAAATTAGTGCTCTGGTGTTCAATTTATGCTTATATAAAAGGTGAGTTTGTGGTTTCTCGAAGAAAAAAAAAAAGTAAGCTATTTTATGTTGTATTGTTGGGGCAAAATAGTAGCGATAAGTGAAATATGTGAGTATTCTACTAATAGTAAAATTTGCAAGGGAATTAGAATACTTAATGTCACGTCATTTAAACAAGGTGTCATGTCATTTAAACTTTTTTTTTTTTTTGAAATGATATGTCATTTAAACTTATAGACAATGTGACAATATATATAACATTATATCAGTGAAATTATTCTGGACCAAGAAATAAATTATTTCCATTTAAAGGACCTCATCAGTCACCCCTTAATCTCATATCTCTCTCTTTTATCTTTGTTGTGTTTTTTGTTTTTTTTTTTTTATAATTTGAACATTAATTTAGGTATTTCAAAATTTGGCTGCCTTTGGTAATTAAACATATAAACCAATATTTGGTTCATTTTTAACAGCAATATTGATTAACATAATCCCTATGTCAACTTCTAGTATGCTAATTACCCTCTGTTATTGAATAGAAAAGCCTTTTTTTTTTTTTTTCTAAGGGGGAACTTTTTGGTTAAAAATAAATAAATAATTATTTTAAGAGGAAAAATACTACAGTACTGAATGATTACTGGAAAAGAATCTATGAAGTAAAATTAGAAGAGGGGTTTATTTTTTCATTGGCAAAGGTGATGTATTTCCATCACAAATCAATGGTGATGAGAATATTAATGTTCCATAAGGAAGCCAACAAAAAGATAGAACAAATGGGTCATATAATCTCATATTTCAATTTCTTTTTTATTAAAAAAAATGATTGGTGTGAATATTTTTTTTCATATTTTTCTCTTCTCATCTTACAAATCAACCATTAGATTTATAGATTTATGTGGACCACAGATAAGTCGACCGCAGACCCCAGTAATAATTGATCTATTCAATTTGTAAAAAAATATAGAAAAAAATATTGACACCAATCATTTATCTTTAAAAAAAAAAAAAAAATTGCGCGTGTCAAAGACTTTTTTTTTAAGAAAAAAAAAAAAAAAAAAGACTAGAGTTGCTACTTTATTTTGGCTGGGTGGTGGTAATATTGTCCTGCAAACCATACTAAAATTATATAAAAAGAATCTAAATAGTAAAAATTACATATGCTCAAACATGTCTGATTGAGTCAAAGTCTAACTCAACCCTATCAAGACATCAATAAAACTCGATATATATTAATATAATTTTCATTTCTAAGAATCAAGCATCCGCTTTAATACTTATTCAACTATTTAAAATAAATAAATAAATAATTAAGGACCCAACCACCAAGAAGAACTATTAATGATTTTTATGTTGTTATAAATGAATCATACTACCTAATTAAAGCATATGCGAGTGGATCTGAGTCGGCAGCCGGTGGTTTGAACAAAAACTGTGACAAACACGTGACCGGTTTCCTACTGCCACCGCAACACACGTGTCCCTCTCAAAAAAAATTCGTCACTGCTGACCTGTTCACCGGAAGAACCGATCTCGAAAACAGAGAGGGGCCGGCTTGGGACTCGAAAATAGACGGTAATGTGCCGGTCCCGCAATTGGCAACTAATCGTTTTAGGAACACCACGTGGCAGGATAAGAGATGAGGTGGCGTCGTGCATGCATGGAAGCCGCAGAGGCTGACTGAGACTCCCGCTAGATTTTCCGCTTCTCGAAGGTCGAGAAAGCCGCGCCATTTTTCGCCTGTTGCTTTTGTCGGCGCCGCTTCGAGTGGGAGCTGAGCGGCTTTCAAGGGCTGCTGGGTCGGCTTGTGTGAGCCAGAGGAAGATGCGGTAGATGGCGGGTCGCACTTTAGAGATAGGGTTGCATCGCAATTACGTAACTCAATCAAAAAGCTGATTTGAATTCCTAATCCGAGAGATAAATATCTTTCTACCAAAAAATTAAAACAAAAAAAAAAAAAATTTTAATTCAGTGGGGCCCGCTAGAAATAAAATCAGAGAAGTGGGGTCCAGCAAGGAAATGGGGACGGACACGTTATTCGTAGAAAATGTGCCGAATTATTAGGTGTCTTGTAGCCGGCTATCATCATTTTTCTTCTGCGGACCATCTGTCCCAACTTTCGCACAGTTTTTTGTTTTTAAGAAATGTTAGGTATTTTTTTAATTTTTTTTTTTTAGTGTTTTTTTAATTGTGATGTAATTTTTAAAATTATTAATAAATTAAAAATTAATAATAATAATTTTAAATTTAAGATAATTTTAAAAGATAGATCACAGTTAAAAAAATATTAAAATAATACTTAACATTTATTGTGGTTGAAAAATAAATAAATAAATTATGATATCATTTTACTGTTCTTTTACAACGTAGAGGCGCGAGTTTCTAACGGTAAACGTGTCAAAGTGAGAATAAGAAGACGTGTTTGGTGTGATTTTTTTACATTTTTTTTTTTAAAAAAAAAAAGCTATTCAATTTATTTTGAAACTCTCCACATTTGTCAACTGTACAAACTTTAAAGTAAAATTCGTATTTAAAAAAATTTTTTAGTAATAAAAATTTATTGAGACTGACTTAATAATAGTTTTTTTTTTTCTTTTGATGACTTAACTTAGGTGTCGGTAGTTAATAACAATGCTACGTAGTATTAAAATATTTTAATCAAGTATATAGGTCGTTTCCTATGTGACTTGACTATAAAGCCACAACCCAATTCAATCCTATACTTGATGTGGTGGTTGATTCTAACAAGAAATAATACAAATATTAAGTCAAAGTCGTTTTTAAAAACCAAATTGCAAGGAAAGAATGCCAAAGAAAAAAAATATGATATACACATCATTAAATTACACTTAGAAATATAGCATTATTAATCTTCTATGTTTGAAAAATCATAAAAGATTGAGAATGACGATGACTATTTATCAATAAAAATGGTAAGTGTTTCCCGTATGCGTATGCATGTTTTTGGTTAAAAAAAGGGACTATGAAGTATGAACCTCAAAGGATGAATTCATTTCTATAGCAAGTATACGCATAGATTATAGAATAATCTTAAAAATTATATTTTTATCTTATGATTCTTTTATAATATTAATATAGTTATCATAATTAAGTATTGGACCAGTCCTTACTAAAAAAAAAAAAATTAAAGGTTGATTGGGATTACTATATCTAAGATAATTATTTGACAAAAATGTAATTTCTAGCATTTTTCATATACTATTATGTTATTTTCTGAAATGTACGAGAAAATATTATATGTATATCTTAGGAAAAAAAGTATACATTCCCTCTTCGAACTATCGCCCCATTGTTAATATCCCTCCAAACTATCCATTATGTTATGTCAATGTCCTCCTAACTACAAAAAAAAAAAAAAATTATCAATATCTCCTAATGCCAGTAAAAATATAAGAAAAACGATACTAACAAATTTCTATAAGACCAAAAAAAAAATTAAAATTAAAACCCAAAAAGTCAAAGAGATAGAGAGATTGAGAGAGAGAGAAAGGGGTGGGTGGAAAACCAACCACCAAGCCACCCGAAAAGCCCTCAAATGGTGGAAAAGATCCTCTCAATTTCAAAATTTTTCAATTTTCTTCGTTTAGTGTATTTTGAATGGTATTGCATTTAATGCACTACCATCATTAAAAATTTTGGACAACACTACCATTCAAAATGCACTAAATGGAGAAAATATAAGGATTTTAAAATGGAGAGGATTCGTTTCCCTCAATGGTGGACGGCCACTTCCAAAAAACGCTCGAAGGTGGCTTGGCCACCACCTAATAGTTTCAGGGGTGGCAATCGATTCCCTATGGAGTGGTACGACCACCACCCCAAAGTGTTCGGGTGGTCCGGCCACCCTAATTATTTTTATTTATTTTTCCTTTTTACTTTTTAAATATTTAAAATTTGTTTTGCTACTTTATTAAATGTATTTTTGTTATTGGAGTATATGTATTTTTCCCTATATATTATTTAAAACAAGTCCAAGAGATCACACGTCTTCATCCTAAACCTGAAGACGTTTGTGATGCTTTAAAAAGTTTGTGATGCTTTTGTTGTAAACACTTCTCATAAATGTCTCTAAGGGGTAGCTCAATTGGCTGTGAACTGTGCCTCATGAAGCGGTCGTCACTAGTTCGAATCTCTTCTCTCCCCTTCCCCCCTTGTTAGGACATGTAAAAAAAAAAAGAAACAAGAAAAAATCACTTCTCATAAATGAAAAAGATTGGAATATTATAGTTTTTATTATAATATTTGTAAAATAATGAAAAGCGTATGCTTAATAGATCAGTAATTTTTCTATTTCAAGTAAAATAAAGAAGAGTTATCTCAAAGAGAGAAAACCTGGAGAGAAAAAACCTGTGGGGAGGAGGGAGCTTCCTCTTCCTTTCCCCTCCCCCCTACTCCCCTCTTTTTTCCTCTCCCTCCCTTTTTTTATTTTTTTGTCAGTTTACTTTTGTGGTTTTTCCGACTAGTCAAGTTGCTCTGGCAATCCCTTTGCTTATGCTGCACTGCCCCCGTCCGCCCTCCACTGTGCTGCACCGCTCTTCGTCTTCCCGGAATCAGTTGGGCATTAGATCTAGTTTTTCAAAGCTAGATCTAATCTCCTCGACTAGTTTCGTTTAGCCATGCGCCGGCCCACCGTGCTCCCCCGCTCCTCAGCTACCCATCGGCACAAAATGACTCTATCTCATCCACCATGCGTCGGCCAGTGCGCTTCGCCTCCCTTGCCTTAGCTGTTGTAGCTGTTTAATGGTTTTTTATTGTATTTTTGCCTTTTTTTTTTTCTTTTTTTTTTTTTTTTTTAATAAGGGTTTGATTTCTCCTTAGATCTACTTTCATGAGTCATCTTTGGGGTGAAAGTTTTTATCTTGACCTTTAGGTCGAGGATGATTAGTTTCGATGTGATGGTTTTAGTCTCACGGTCAAGAAAATAAAAGTTGAGAATATGGGCTACCTATGTATTAGATTGAGTCTGCCTGAAGCAGTTTTATGACTGAAGTTTGGACATGGGTTATCGATTGTTGAAGTCATAGATATGATCGACTTGATTGTAAGATTTTTATGTTTGTCTCTATGATGTTGTAACCCTATAGCTTTGGATATGATTTATTAAAGTTTTATGCTCTTTGATGTAAGAGTTTTATTCTTTTGATTTTTTTTTCAATGAATGAATATGAAAGATTCCCCTAAAAAAAGAGATATCTCATATTAAAAGTTTTGTTTTACTGCCTTTAATGATATTATGCCATATTGATTAAAACTTTTAAATAAAATAATAAATCTGTAAAATTAAATATTACTTATCCATTTCATATTTGTTTCTTATTAAATAATGTAATTCAGCTAAAAACTAATGTAAATAGCATGTTACAGTTAAAATTTTAGTAAGTTGACTTTCATAAACACTACTTGAATTACGAGATCGATGGTACATGACATCATCTGAGCTTTCATTTCTGAAATAAAATATGTAATTTCCTAATATATATATATATATATATATATTATACTATTGTTTCTTGAATTTTATAGATTTATCTCTTTTGAAATAGGATTTATAAAAATAATAATTTTCCTAGCTACCATATACTTAGGTTAGATAATAAGAGTGAGTTTAAGTTTTAAAAATATCAATTTAAAATTGAAAATATAATTTTATTTTAAAGATAATATATAAAATTAAATGGATAGATACTTTTGGAATCATTGAAAAAAGAAAAGATGCCACTCATCACCACATAAATGAATAAATAGATATTTGATGTTGAGGGGGCCACAACTATGTTGAGACTTGAGAGCTATAGTTTTCTGTAGAGAGCTGAGAGCCGGGACACCAATGAGTAAGTTGGAAGGAGCTGCTATTAACGTGGTGCAAACTATGCAAAAGGAAGATCGAAATTGGAGTCACCACATCCATCTAATCGAAGAAGTTCGAGGGGTTTTACTTAAGTTGAAAGGTCTCTCATGTCAAGCAGCTCACGAATGAGGCGGCTCACCCTATCGTGAAGGATAGGGATGAACATATTTATCTTGACAAAGATCAATTTTTTTAACTCCTCCCAATTTGTGTGTTAAATGAATTAGAGATTGTAACATACTACCACGTAACATGAGAGGCCTTAATTTGACGTATGAGGTGGCGAGCAAATGAAAGACTCGATTTAGACGCATGGCTAGCAACTAGACTAAGATCTGTATGATGTATTGAGTTTAGGTATATGCTATTATGGAAAGAGAATTCCATTGTAGCGTGTACTTATTCAACTGATAATGGAGGTAATTAAATCGATCTATGTTTCCTCACCATTTGAGTCCTATATTTCATTTTTAATGACCTTATTCATGCCTTATGTAACCTTTAACAATGTCAAAATGTAGAGGTTTTTAGTGTCTACTACTTTAGCATGTTACCTATGACAATGTCTAATGCGGTCTAAAGGGGCATTGCTGAAAAATGATTGGACCAAAGCTGATTGACGTGAGGGCTTAGATAAAACTTTTAAGTAACACATCCATATCATGTTTAAATTCATTGCTGGTAGGTTGTGTTGCTTCTCGGATGTTGTGGCATAACTATTGGTGCATCATGTTTTGTGTAAGTTATGCGCATTGCTTTGAGATATTGGACTCAATAGAGATTAGAGTGCTTAATCTAACATGACCAAATGAGTTCTGGCATAATGAGACATTTATAAAAATGTTGCTACGTTGGTCCTCACAAGATTTGGTATAGTGCTTCCAATCTTTTATACAGGTTCAAAATTTATTTACCAGTATAAACATGATTGGAAACGAATAGAGATGCTCGGTTGAGTCACGTCGACAGTTATCTAGTGGATGCTCATCCATTGGCATTTTTACTCGTGTGCGAATTCCCTTGTTTTCGCTTTTTGTTTTTGTCAAAAATTAATAAATTGGTTATGTTGACATGATTGATTTTAATCAATTTAATTTTCTGAGAGATTTGATTTAAAATTTTAATTTGATGTGACAAATTGTGGTGGACCAAACTTGTGAAACGTGGTTTGTGGCGCACCAGGCATGGATGTGTATGTATGGCCTCATGAATGATGGAAATGGATGTTTACTGTTCAACCCAATTAATGCATGAGATTAATTAAATATATTTTTATAATTTCAAATTACATTATTATGACAGCCTCCCTTGTTGCTTTCATAATTCTGTGGTGCCAATTGCAATTACTTTGATATTTTTTCTTTCTCAATAAGGATTGATCTAACAGTTTGTTTTTAAACAATCTAATGATTTGTTGGTACTATATCATGTCAGCGTCTTTCAACTGTCTCTATATATTGAAGGGATGAATTCACCATTAAATTTATGTGTGATTTATATGAGTCCATAAATTTATTAAATTTGCCAAAATAGATGATTGTGTAGCATACCTATTTTATAAACCACATGTTATAGAGAATCACGCCACATCAGCTTTGAAGGATAAAAGGGAATAAAAGGATGGTGTATAAAATTGCCCCACGTCAACAACATCATGAAATAATAGTGAGATAAAAATATAATTTATAATATTACCCTTCCAAGTATTTTTAATTGGTTAATTGATTTTATATGTGGGTGTGAGCTTATAGCTTGATATAAAAACGTATGTAATGGGTTTGGTGGTTGTGAGTGGAGTTGCACCGTGTGAACTTAATCATTAAAGCACAAATGAGGTTGTTTGGTTAGTTTCCACGGTGGGGTTCTTTGGAAATTCATGGGCACCATGTTGGATGAAATGGGGGCAGGTAAAAGATCTTCCACATAAATAGTCCAATCGTCTACAAAACATTTAATTATTTGAAATGATTAAATTAAATTTATCCAAAATTTAATTAGAAAATTAACGTCTCATCTCAGGCCTTCTCTTTGACTCTTTCCTGTTGTCCCCTTTCAAATCCTTAAAAAACCAGACAACTTGATCATTGGAATAGACATTTGAGATTAAGAAATGAGGCTTTCATGTCATTTGCTATTAGACAGGTGACCTTCATAATCTAAAGAAAAAAAATATATTAATCAGGTTTATAATTTATTGGGTTTAATCTTTTAAAACTTCTGATCAATACTTGCCCAAACCAGGACCCAATTTCTTTGTACTTAGGGAGATATTTTAGTAAAATATAGTATTTAATAGTTTAAAATAAATTATATGATCCTTAAAATCTTATACACAATCTTCTTCCTCAATTAGTTTTACGACTTTTTAAGAATAATGGCTAAACTCTTGACCATTGGTATTAGAACAAATGCTACGCTATAGCAAGGCTAGTAGGGTTGTACAGGTGGGTGGTGGCACCGGGCCCACCCATACGGTTATGTGGTTAAGAATTAGCAACGGTTAGTAGTTATTAGCGGTTAATAGCCACTTATTTATATGTTCCTAAAGCAAAAAGGTTATCATTAAACCGGGTTGATAGATGAGACAAATATGCATTCGAATTCAAAAGTGTTGTAGAATATCAGTCCAAAACTTTTAGATTAATAATTAGGTCCTTAAGAGCATTCACATGGAATCCAACATCCCATGTGAATGCTCTTAAGGACCAATTTTAAACTGTTATGACTATTTTTTCTATTTCGAAGAACCAATTTAAAAAAAAATTCAACATCCCATTCTTTATTTTGGAAAATGTCTCTCTCTTCTTTTTTTTTCCTTTTTTTTTTTTAGGTTTTAAAAATAGAATAATTAAAAAAAAAAAGTAGATTTTGGAGTAAAAAAAAAAAAAAAAAGATAAATGATCTATATTAATCACTTAACATTTTCCTTAATATGAAGGATGAGCAAAAACTAAATGCAAGATAATTTTAAGGTGTATATTTGAAGAAAATAGTTTTTTAATTAATAAATAATAATATTTAGAGTGCGTTTAGTATTACAATTTTGAAAAAAAAAAAAAAAAAAAAAAACCGTTTTCAAATAACATTTTTTAACGGAATGATTGACACACTACTATTATACGACACACATATCGTAACAATAAAAAAGAATCGATCAAATTATATAACAATTTCCTAAATATTTTTAGTCCAACCCATAAGATGTGGATGCAGTAAACAGTTAAGAAAGAAAGGAGCGGCAAAAGTCAGCTGATGAGATTCACAAGATTTGGTAAACACGTAAAAGCCACGCCTATAATAATAATAATAATAATAATAATAAAAAAGAACCCGTCAATAAAATTAAAAAGAAAAAAAGAAAAAGCAAAAAAGGACAGCAAAGCAAAAACAGCATCAAGACCGATCCATCAAAACGGAGAAATCACGTCCACATGATGACGCCTAATTATCGGTGGGACCCGAACAGACTCGGACAGTCCGGGAATCAAATATAGTTAATTTGACAAAAAAAAAAAAAAAAAAAACAAAAACAAATTCCCACAGAATAAATAGGGCACGAGATAGAAAAAGAAAAAGTAAAGTGCGTGATTGCGACCGGACCTTCCCGCTCTACACGCGCCTGTCATTGTCGCATCCCCACCTCCCTCTATTTATTATTTATTATTTTATTATTTTATTTTATATAAAATCCCAAATCCCGTCACTCTTTTTTCCCACTATATATACCCTCTCCCATTTCTCTTTCCCTCCCACCCAAACTCTTCTCCCTCTCTCTCTCTCTGCGGAAGATCCTTAACCCTACCACTTGTTTCTTAGCATCCTTACTTATTTTTATTCTAAAAACGACCCCCGTAATTTTCCATTTTTGCTATATAATCCTCCTCTCTCTCTCTCTCTCTCTCTCTCTCTCCCCTCAATTTTATTAAAATAAGAGATTTGGAAAACCTTTTCTTCCTCTTTCGTCTTTTTTTTATTGGTCCACAAATGGAAGAGTGTCGCGACCACAAGAGGACGCGAGTTGACGATGGAGTTAACTCGCCCGAGTCGAAGCGCTTTCATGCCGACTCGGCTGAGTCGGAGTTGAACTCGCCCGAGGCAAAGCGGATCCACGACGACCTACTCAACATCCTGGACGACTCGGACGTAGTAACGGACCGAGACTCGGCTATCCAAGGACTGGACTCGGTGATTAGAAGCTTCGAGGAAGAGATTCTGGTTCCATCTCCGGCGATGGCGGCTCAGGAACTGACTTCAGACTCCGGCGAGTCACAGCCGGAGCTCGGTTACCTTCTCGGAGCGTCCGACGACGAGCTCGGTCTCCCGCCGACGGCCGCCTCCGCCTCCGGCGAGGAAGCGAGGATCGAAGCCGTGGATTTCGAGACGCGTTCGTCGGACTCCGTTGGATTGGATGGCATGTTAGGGTTCGAGAACGAGATGCGAAGTTACGACTCGTTCGAGTTCGGAATCGGTGTCGACTCGGACATCCACGTCAACGACGGTGGTTCAGAGTTTGTCCCGCTGGGAGGGTTGTTTGATCATTCCGATGTGTCGGAGTTTTCGTGGCGACCCGAGTCGCTGCCTGCGTTGTAGAAACGTTTCGGCTTGCCACGGTTTTGTTAAGGACCCGGGACGTTTCGTGAAATAGTTGACTGTTAAATAGAATAGGGTGTAAATTTGAAAGAAAAAGAAAAAGATAACAGGAATGGAGAAACGTAGATCTCAAGTTTGAAACAGTTTGTTTTGTTGTAGCAGTGGACTGGACTCCCATTAATTTTTAGTGTCAGTTTCGGAATATTGTTTTTTTTTTTTTTTTTTTCTTTTTCTTTTTTTGGAATATTGTTAGAACTCTTACCATTTCTTTCCATTTTAATTCGGATAAAGAGGGCTTAAGAGACAATTTATTATTATTTTTTTTTTAAGAAAAAGAGTAATGTTTGTCTTTATTCCACATTTTTACGAATATTTTTGCTGAGTTGACATGCATCATCAAGAATGATTTGTTTCAAAAAACATTTAATGAATGATTTTTATTGGTTATTTAGTAAATTGTTATTCTTGTATGAGTAAATATTTATTATTATTATTATTTATGATTTTTTATTCAAAAGTTAGTATTTACTGTCATATTATATTATCAAATTATATAAAAATATATATATCTAACAATACATTTAAGCTTAAAGTACCTAAGCCCTAAATTCAAATCATTCTCCCCATCTTGCTTGGACATATCACCAAAAAAAAAAAAAAAAAAAAAAAAAAAAAAAAAAAGGTACTTAAGCCTTAGCGTCAATTATGTTTCTTTAACTTTTTGGATAAAGTTTTCTTCTAAATTGAGTTGGAGAAATTTCTTTCAACCTAATATATAAAAGTGACATGTGTCCTTTAATATGTGAGATTTACATGTTTTTTTTTAATAACAGGGACAAAATTGTAATAAATTTTATTAAAAAATTATGTGCATTTCACATATTATTAAAAAAAAATGGACACATATCACTTTTATAGACTAGATTGAAGAAAATTCCTTCAACCTAGTTTAGAAGAAAACTTTATCCTAACTTTTTAGGTGTTATTTGTCTTTTTGACTATAAATAATGTTAAAAGTCATTCTTATATTATTTTTTTATTCTTTCAAAATTAATAAGTCTTTTAAAATTATTACTCAATCAAAATTTAATAATAACGTTAAAAAGATACAAAAAGATATAGATCTTTCTTTTAGCGTTACTCTTTATTCACACAAATTTTTTGCAAATTCATAAAAAAAAAATGACATGTATTATTTAAGATATTTAAAATGCTTTTGTTTTTTAGTCACATCATATTGACAACCATCACACATTCATTTTTTGCCCCCCCCCCTTTTTTTTTTTTTTTTTTACACATTTATCGACATGTAATTTCACATATTCAACAACAAAAGATCTAAAGTCTTTCTCAATGGCTCCACCATGTATAGTGGGTTTATCTATTTGAAATTTGAACCTCTCTCACAACGTACATGTCTAGAAGGTTCGGGGCGCTCAAATCTGATTGAGTTGACATTGATCAAACTTGGAAGGCAAGAAATCTTTTTGGTGGCTCAATCTTTAAGATATGCGAAATGTTATAAATGCCTCCAATATTTGGATCACCGCAAAGATGGACTTGGGTTGTTTTGTTTTCATTAGTTTTGATATTCTTTTAAATTGGTACGGAAAAAATAACCTTTCATCCACATAAAATTATATAAAGTGTCTAAATATTTATTGTACACATTAAAGTTTAAAAGTCATTAATAACGGTTGATATAACTAAAGTTAACTTCTTCTGTTTTTTTCTCTTGGTTAAACGTTGACCGACAATTTTTTAAGAAAAGTTAAAACTAACGTTAAATAACCAAGACCTAACGTCTACTTAGGAAAAAAAAAAGAAAAAAAGTTAGAACTAAAGTTTAACCGGAAGACCTACGTCTTCTTAGAAAAAACAAAAAAACAAAAAACAAAAAGACCTAACGTCTACTTAGAAAATAAAAAAAAATAAAAAAAAGGTTAGAATTAAAGTTTAACTAGAAGACCTAACATCCTCTTAGAAAGACAGAGACAAAAATTGATATGTTTTTGTGCCGGAGACCAAGTATGAAGTATGTGTAGTAAAGAGATTTGAAAAAGGCTCCTGCTTGTTCTTTCTTCTTTCTTTGTTTCTCCATTCTCTGTTTGAAGCCTTAATTTCCTTGGTTTTGTTTTCTGCAGATTTTGCTGCAGTAGATTTTGTTGCTAAGTTTGGTGTTCTGCAGCTCGTTTGGGGTTGCTTGTTTTATGCCTCTGAGGTTTTGTTTTAGCCTCTTGATAGGCTTGTAATGCGAGTTTTTGTACTCTTTTGGGTTTTGGTTTATAAATTAAAGCTTTTTATTCATAGTAATAATAATAATAATAATAAATTTTTTTTTTTTAAAAAAAAAAGAGACTTTTTTTTTTCTTCTTAATATGTTCTATGCCAAAATGAGCAGGTTGGCGATTGGGTAAGAGTTAAAGCTTTAGTACCCTCTCCAAAATATGGGTGGGAAGATGTCACAATGACCAGTATAGGAATAATTCATAGCTTGGAGGAGGATGGATATGGGTACTACATTATGTTGACTTTCTCTTGTTCCATGACATACATAGAGAAGGTGTCATCTTTTGTAGTGGGATAAGAGATTCGAGTAATGCCATCTATCAATGAGCCGTTACTTGGATGGTCAAATGAAACTCCATCCACCTTGGGAAAGATATTCAAATGGATTTTAATCCTATCATGAACCAGATAGATAGAGATAAAAAATGTATACTTGATTTACTTTATCTCAAATACATAGCCGACTACAACTCTTAGAAGTAGCAATTATCAAACTCTATTTGTAATACATTTTGTTCTTATACTTCTCAAATATGCCTCTTAATTGTTGAGCTTGTTAAACTTTTGATAACCATAGCTTAGCTATTCAAATTTGGTAGAACAAGAATGCCATTTTCTGTCTTGCAAACTTTTTTTTATTGCACCAAAAATTTGTTTAAAGCGCAACTCGAGCAAATTGCATTTGTGATACATGAGAATTTATATGACTTGAAGCACTTTTGGCTGAATCTGTAGCTACAGACAAACTGACTTATTAAGATGGTCCAAAGTGTTAATTCTTGTATTGGCTTAATTTAGTTATTCTAAAATGCAGAAGCTACTGTTTACAGGCTCAAAAATTGATATAGAATGCTCAGAATCCAATTTCCACCGTTTATAATGTAGATTCATGTGTCATGAACATCCCTGCAAAATTTCACCTCCATCGGACCACAAACGCTCATCGATCGGAGCTATTGATCAAGGCTGGACAGTATTTCCAAAATGTAGTTTCACCCATTGCATGCCCTGTTCGAACAGGCCTTCCCCATGTCCAGACAGCAGTTCCAAAAACTCTATTTTTGCTCCACAAGGCCCTGTCTGGACAGCCCATTAACCTGTCCGGGCACCCCTTACCTATTATGCCCAAAAACGTGTTTTTAGTGAGCCCAGGTCTAGAGTTTGATGTACTGATATATATAGATCATTATAGAAGAAAGACACGAATTTTCGCCCCCAGAGAGTTCGTCGGAGGCTGCGCTAAGAGAGATCATACGTGGTGAGCGTTAAATTGAATCTCTTAGAGCTTTAGTTATTCCATTGATAAATCTACGGATGAGAAGTCTATCAGAAGGGTCCGGTAAAAGAGAATCACATTGAAGAAGATTGTGAGCAAGAAGACGAGTTGTAGGCTTGTCGATCTTACAGAGCCAATGTCTTGCAAAGGGTTATAAGTGTTCCTAGTGTCTGTAATCTCTGGATAATCTTTTGATAGTGATTTCTTGGGTTTGGTTGCCCCGAAGATGTTTTACTTTTAGATCAGTTTCTAAAATGTTTCCTATTCGTAACCAAAATATCTGTGTCTGCCTTTTTATTGCTTTATATATTTTGGGTGATTGAATTGTTTATTGCTTCATAGTATTAATTCCGCATAAATTATGATAAACAAGTTTTTGGAGTCGGCATAACGTTTTTCAATTGGTATCAGAGCGGGTTCACTTTGTTTGGATTAAATTCTCAAGTGAGATCTGTTGACTCCTGTTTGCTATAAATACTTCTCAAGGGGAATATGATCTTATAAACTTCTTCAACAATTTGTTGGAAAAATTCTCTCTTTTGAGACATCAATACACAAATTGTTTGGAGGATTTTCAAGATCTTGAACATGTAAAATAATCTATTGTTACTAAATTGTTTGAATCACATGCTTTAATTAATTCTTTAAAATCTGAAAATCTTGTTTTAGGTTCTAAAGTTGATTTGTTAGAGAATAAATTAAAAGAGTCAGAAACTCAATTGGAAAAATTCTCTAGCAATTCCCTTGAGAATATGTTGCATACTCAGAATTCTGATTGTGATAAATCTGAGTTAAGTTTTGATTGTCATGTTGCTTTGTCTTCCAGCAATAATTCTACTTTCGAGATAATATTTGTTAAATCAGGAAAAATAGAAGACTCTTTGGTTAAAAAAAAAAATAGCAGCTGCCTCGACCTCACAAGGTAAGAAAGTTAAGAAAATTCATATTAAACCTTGTGTATCTTATCCCAAGTATAGAGTCGTCTATCCTTCTAAAAATTTACCTCCTAAAAGGTTTATATTTATCATCATTGTGGAAAAGTTGGTCACATTCGACCAAACTGTTTTAAATTGAAACCTCATGTGCATGAAAATAAAAATTCTGTTTCTAGGAAAGAACCTTTGGGGTTATGCACAATGATGATGAGAGGTTTGTCTAGATTAGATAAGATTGAAAATGTTCACGTCTCTATACCTTCTTTCAATAGGTTTGGGTTGGAAAGGATTATACCATTCACCCATTGAGGGGGAGTGGTAGTGATTTCACCTAAATTTAGGTGAGTAAATAACATGTTTAGGAATGATTGTTTTGCTTATTTTTGAAAATCTTAGAGCATGTTGTTTTTCTTTACTTTACATGTTTGTTTTGAGATTCTTGTTATGAGGCATATTCATAAAAGACTTTTCAAGAAATTCATATGTTATGATCTTTGAAAGGCTTATAGATGAGATGTGTGCAGACCACAAAGATTTTTGTCTACTTGCTAATTAAGTGTTCATAAATGTGTAATGTCTTATGAAGGCCAATAAGTAGTTATTAAACCAAATGTAGGGGTGTCGCGGTGGTTATGGTTAGTTGTTATTAGCAGAAACCGCTAACTGTAACCGCCTTAGCAGTTAGTAGATTTCACTAATCGCAACCGCTAACCGCTAGTGGTTAGCTACTAACCACCGGTTAGAGGTTAGTGAAATAGGTAACCACCCACTAACCGTTTTTTCAAAATTGGGCTTTTTTATTACGGTAACATTTTTTATCCTCATTTGTTTTTTTTTTTTTTTTTTTTAGTGTCTTCTTGGGCCCAATTGCTATAAAAAGAGCCCATATTGAAAAATCAAAAATATTTGACCATAAATTTACATTTATTTATACATTAAAATAAATTCCTTAAATATTAAATCATAATCGGCTAACTTTAAAAAAACAAAAAAAGTACACAACATATAAAAAAAAATTCAACACAATATATAAAAAAAGTTCAACACAACTGTCGCAACATATAAAAAAAATATAAAAAAAGTTCAACACAACATATATAAATTATAGTGATAATATATAAATTACTAAAATTATAATGACAATACAATAATACTTCAATTGTAGTTATGAATAACACATTGTTTAATCTAATGTCAATTACTTAATTTGATATTATACGTATAACATTATCATTGTACATTAATAATATGATTAACTTGAATAAAGTATTTGAATCATATGATTAAGTATTGATCTTATACATTTAATACTCAAATTGTGATTTAATTATTTAAAAAAAATGTGTGATTTAATGATCAAGTGATTATGTTATATGTATAAATATTATTATAATTATAATTATAAAAATATATTATATAAAAAGGCGGTTAGCGGTTACGGTTAGTAAATCCAATAACCTCTAACCGCTAACCGCTAACCACTAGGCAGTTAGGCAGTTAGGCGGTTAGCGGTTAATACGATTAGGCGGTTAAGCGGTTAGCGGTTAACAGTTATAGCGGTTAGCGGGCAGTTAGAAACCGCTCGCATTGACACCCCTAACCAAATCATTATTTTGTAGTGGGACCTATAAGATGTAATGAAAGTTTAATGCTAAAGAATATTCATGTATTGCTTATTGTAATCTCAATTTAAACATGTTGTTTTTCTTTGCTGCCATTCTTTGTGGTTTATTTGCGTTAATAAATTTTTGAGAAAGGAATTGGTGTTGTAAAGATGTTTGAAATGTTAAGATGTATATATGCTTTAAATGCTTAATTGGAAATCCTCTTAATTTATGTACCTATAGAATACACTTATCATGCTTGAGTTGATTATCTTTATAATGAACTGTCATTGATCCATTCAAGTATGTGTTATTGTGGTACATTTCATTTATGCTATCTTTATGCACTTAAGCTTCAAGAAGGAATGTCAATCCATGACAAATTTGTTATGTTAAACAAACCTATGCATAAGATAGATTTTTTTTTGTGGGTTACAATTGACCAAATGTTGGTTGAACCTAGAACCTATAAATTCAAGTTCAAACTCTTATGTTTTGTACTTTAATTTTTATGAAAGACACGTTCTCAAAGAGAAAATCTAAAGTGAAATGTGCAAAATGCCAAAATATTTCAAAAATGAAATTTTCACTGTGTCAATTTTTTGTGCTTGGCTCATCCATAATTAAAATTCCGGATGTAGTTCTGAGCCTTGTGATAAGACTAAGGGAGAGAATATTGGATGAGGATGACTATGCCCTAATAATGTTTGACTTCTAACCTAACAAGATATGGATTTCTTTCATATGGTTTGAAAGTTTTAATGTGCTTTCTTTGTCAATATATGTTTGTTCATTGCTTGGCTCTTGACTGTGACTTATCACACACTACACATATAGCATAAATAACAGAAATGGAGAAACGTAGATTTGAAGTTTGAAACAGTTTGTTTTGTTTTAGCCGTTGACTGGACTCCCATTAATTTTTAGTGTCAGTTTCGGAATATTGTTTTCTTCTTTTCTTTTCTTTTTTTGGAATATTGTTAGAACACTTACCATTTCTTTCCATTTTAATTCGGATAAAAGAGGGCTTAAGAGACAATTTTTTTTTTTTTTTTTTTTTAAAAAAGAAAAGAAAAAGGGTAATGTTTGTCTTCATTCCGCATTTTTGTGAATATTTTTGCTGAGTTGATATGCATCATCATAAAAAAAAAAAATGTAATTTGAGATTGACATTAAGATGCAAAAAAGGATTTGTTTTTAAAAAAATTTAATGAATGATTTTTGTTGGTTATTTAGTAAATTGTTATACTTGTATGAGTAAATATTTTTAATTATTATTATTTATAATTTTTTATTCAAAAGTTAGTATTTACTGTCATATTATCAAATTATATATATATATATATATATATATATATATATATTAAATTCAATTTTTTATCCGACATCATTTAAGCTTAAAGTACTTAAGCCCTAAGTACCTAAGCCCTATCGTCAATCATGTTTCTTTAAGTTTTTAGGTGTTATTTGTCTTCTTGACCACGAGTAATGCTAAATGTCATTCTTATATATTTTTTTTATTATTTCAAAATTGATAAGACTTTTAAAATTACAATTTAATCAAAATTTAATAATAATTTTAAGAAGCTACAAAAAGATATGAGTCTTTCTTTTAGCATTACTCTCGATTGACAACCATTGCACATTATTTTTTTTTCTTTTTAATTTTTTTAATTTTTTTATTATCTCTTTTACAAATTTACCGACATGTTTCACATATTCAACAACAAAAGATCTCAAGTCTTTCTCAATGGCTCCACCATAGTGGGTTTATCTATTTGAAATTTGAACCTCTCACAACGTACATGTCTAGAAAGTTCTGGGCCTCTTTCTTTGAGCTAAAATCTGATTGAGTTGACATTGATGAAACTTGGAAGGCAAGAAATCTTTTTTGGTGGCTCAATCTTAAAGATATGTGAAATGTTATAAGTGCCTCCAATATTTGGATCACAGCAAAGATGGACTTGGGTTGTTTTGTTTTCATTAGTTTGGATATATAAACACACTTTTTTTTTCATCTCCATTGTTGATATTATTCATAGCTTTGGATTCCTAAACGGCTCTAAACCTAAAGTATGTAATCGAGAATTGATGCAACAACTTTAAACATAAACACCAATGACTTGTTGTAGAAAGTCGACAAAGAATACTCTGACGCCTAAATTAGTATAATAATAAAGTACCTTGGGCTTATGGTTTAATCTTCTTATATGGAGCTATCTTTTATAAGGCAAGCAGGCAAAATCCAACAAGTATTAAAAGGGAGATGGTCCAATATGCACTACAAAAATTCTCCAATTTAATGACTCAAAAATAATGACTTTTTTGGCCCAAAAAAACGTCATTATTAAGCTAGTGACGTTCAAATATTGATTTTTTCAAAATGACAAAAAGTGCATAGACTAATGTTATTTGAACAGTGAAAACGGCATTAAATGGATACATTTTTCGCAAAACGACACCTTTTAGAAGGTGACGTGTGAACAATGTACATCACCTTCTAAAAGATGCCCTTTTTACCATTCACACGTCACCTTTGAGAATGTGACGTGTGAACAGTACCCATCACCTTCTAGAAGATGACATCTTCATTATTCAAACGTTATCACCCTTTAAAAAATTATAAAAAATAAATAAATTTTACCAATATATATATAACAAAAAAATCAAATTAATTTTTTTTTTTTAAAAAAAATAAAACAAATTCAAATAAAATTTACTGTGAGCCATGGCCAGTGAGCCACCCCAGAGGTGGCGTCGGCCACCTCTAAGGTGGCTTAATTTTTTAAAAAATTTTATGTGTGGGTGAAAGTGGAAATTTTTTGAACTTTTTGGGTGTGGGTTGTTGTTTTAAACGCAAACTTTGGGCGCCAAAATTTTCAAATTTTGATACATTTTATTGTTTACGCGTCATTATTTATGCGTGAAAAATAACGTGTGAATCACTATTCGTGCACGAATAGTGACTCCTGAATAGTAACACTATTCACACGTCACTGTTCGTGCGTGTATATTGGTGTGTGAACAGTAACACTATTCAAATATCACTATTTTATGAATATTGACATTTGAACAGTTAAAAAGTTGCATTTTAGTGACATTTTATAAAAACGTCACTATTCAAATGTTATTAAATGTGGAAATTTTTGTAGTTATGGAAGGTGATGAGTAATGGCAAAGATCTTTCCTTATGGGTCTTCCCCACTGATCTCCTATGTTACATGGTCGACCTTCCCTTTGGGAATCCTGAGTTCAAAATAGGTAAGGGAGTAAAAGATTGATGTCCTTACTTATCTAGTGATTCCTATATGTGTGCCTGATTGATGAAACCCTCGATTAAATCATCCATGGTGTTGGGAATAATCCCACCTACACTGGCCAGTCAAAAGAACCATGGGCCTCAAGGCCAGAACCGGCCCAAAGGATTATGGGCCCCAAACCGAGTCATCATGACTCTTCGATAGGCCTACCCCGGGAGTCAAGCACTCAAATGAGTCATTCCCAATTCCTCGGAACAAGCTAATTCCCAAAAACCACGATAGGTGGCACATCTGGATTGAGTCCCGGGAATGGACACATTCCGGGGCTAAAGTTCAACTCCTCCGGCCAAGGCTCGGGACATGCATGTCTCGGAAACTCAGGTATCGGTCTCACCACAAAAGTATGTCAAGGATATTCATCCCTTAATCTGCATAAGAGTATGTCCACGTCTGAACCTTGGACTACCGGGATAAGGTCTCATCCCAAGAAATCCGGATAAGCTTCCTACTCCAAGCTGAATTGGAGTAGGAGTCACAATCCAGATCCAATTAAGACTTCTTGAATAATCCAACCAACAGTTCGACTTCAAAATGAATTGGAATTAAACTTTGTGTTCAAATCAAACTCTTAGCATTCTCATCTCACGTTAAAGTAGAAGACTTAATCCAGGTCTCACTATATTTTCCTAGCCTATAAAAAGGTCTATACTTCAAATACAAATCTCATACTAAAATCTTATGCACTACACATATATTTTTTTCATAAATACTGACTTAGGCATCAAAATGAGATAAACTCATTAAAGTAAGTCATTGACGTGAGATAAAGTCATTAAAGTGAGACCTCTCTTGATAGTTAAAGTGAGACTTTTCTTGATAGTTACTGTTCTGCAGAAATTAAGGGAACACAGATGAGACCTCTATTAACAATTATTGTTTTTGCAAGGATCAATGGAATACATTGACGGTTATTGTTTTACAAGGATTAAGGGAACGCGAATGACGCATTAGTGGCTCAAAGAACGTGCAATTTACACAAATCGAAAACTGTTCTAACACTTGGCTAGGGGCTTTTGGGCTGGCCCCGGACCCAAGGGGTTATGCCTTGTCGTCGGCGTCCTATCGAAAAAAGTTCGTAAGTTCCTTTGGCTTTTTTTTTTTTTTTTTAGGGGCCACTAACCCTTAAAATGAACATAAAAAATAGCTTTATTTATCTTCTTAAACATTTTAATTTTTTATTCAATAAGGGAAAGGAGCTTTAGGGTTAAAACTCTTCTTGAGTTGAAATAACACGAGCATTCCTTATAGCCTCAACAAATTTTACTCATCAAAATAATTAAAAGTATAATTTTCTCTATTTTAATTACTCATTTTTTTTTAAGCACACTTAGTAGCCCCACTATTTTAACTATCAACTTTTACTATTCCATTTAAATATTCTTTTTCAAATACTTATTTATATTTTTTTTGACTTTTTTTTTTTTTGGACATCTTCTTATAAGAGATGGAGGACAATTCGAACTAGTAACTTCTGCTTTATTAGGCGTGGTCCTATCCAATTGAACTACCTCTTGGAGACTTTTTTTTTTTTCCCAAATAATATGGAAGGAGAGAGAAAGGTTATATTATTTTTTATTCATTTGGTGAGTGAATAGTACTTACTATCTTTAGTGAGTACTATTCACTCACAATTTATTTTGGATTAAAATGGTGAGGCTGAAAATAGAGGATTTTAGTCACTTTTGTTAAATTGCCTTACCCAAATAACCAAAAATGATTTTCGGTGAGGTTGCAAGGAATGCTCTTACATTTAGGCTAAAATTGGTATTTTCTTTTCTAGCCACAATTCGCTAAAACAGATATTACGACGGAATATTGATCCGTTCATAGTCAGATTCTCGTCCTTCTAAACTACTTTGCGACCGCTTCAGAATTATCGCTGCAACAAGTAGCTGATGCGTCGATAACTGGTGCCGCAGTATAATCTTATCACAATCTCGGCCCACTCCGGTTGGCCCAACAAAAGGGTCGTCACCAACATACATTTCCCCTCCTTTCTTATCCACGCGCTGTGCTTCACAACTCTCATCCACTCCACGATGTCTCTGACAATCGGCAACGGTGGAGGAGGAGCAGCTATCCTCCTCGGCAATACAACCAAGAACCCGTACACCCACCTCCCCATCCGGCGCCACGTCCTCTTCCCGCTGTCGACTAGGACCGCCAGTCTCCACGTGGTCTCAGCCAAGAGGTTCTCCTCCCGCACCGGGCGGCTGGACAGCAAGGACCGGAGGGGCACCGCCACAACCAAAGACCAAGAGGAAAAGCAGCTACAGCGTACGGCCGAGGATACGTCTAGCATTGAGAATGTTGGTTTTGTTGCAGATGGTGGCGCTGCTGCTGATGGTGGATACTTCTTGCCAGAGCTTCCGGGTACCAAGCCTGATTTCTGGGAAGGGCCGCAGTGGGACGCTCTTGGTTTCTTTGTACAGTACATGTGGGCTTTTGGCATCGTTTTCGCGGTATGTTCACTTGGTTTTGTTCATCTTGGTTAATTTTGTTGCTTTTTTGATTTTATATTTACTGGGTAATCGTTGTATTTGTTTCTGTTGAGATAATTCGATGCTATATATATGTTTGACATGGCTTGGGTGTTCCTGAATTAGAAAATTGTTATGACAAACACGAAAGAGTTGAGCCCGTTGACACTGAATGTAGAATTTGATAGTAATAATAATAATAATAATAATAATTAACTTTCAATCTCAATGAATTATAGATTTTGGAGTCAAGTGAATAGAGCATACCATTTTGCTCCAAACCTTACAACTGTGTGTAAAGTGACTCAATTCTCTGAGGATCCTCGTCCCCCCACCACTCTTTATCTATATGTTACTGAAATTAGGATGGAGAAGACAAAATTGTGTATTTGCAACTCTTTTCATCCTTCAACTGATCGCTTTTGCTTCTGCCAGACTATATATTGAGTATTTGCTTAAATTTATCCATTCTCATCTGCTTAGGGTTTAGGGATATGGGGTAAATTGTCAACTGTCATACTCCTATCTAGTTGCTGAATATAGGACCTTGTATGACATCCCTAAATCTATATGCTACTGAAACTCGGACAGAGAGTTGTAAGATAATGGTTAAGTGAGTAAATTTATTATTTTCTATCAAACAGATAGTAATTTGTTATAATGTTGGAATTGGTGCTCTTGTTTTGAACCCTATCTATGCTTGGTACCTTCCACTTAGTTTTTTGAAACTAGTGATAGTTTATGTAATGGTTTCTTTTTCTTTTAAAGTATGGATACTGCTAGTAGCCTCCGCCAAAAATGAAGCTGATGGATTCCCTAAATAAGATCAGCTGAACAATTGAAGTTGAACCATGAAGATCTCACTCTCATGCCTCCCACCTACATGACCACTCTTGCCCTAAGTTTATCTTTGCATCAAGTTTGATTACAAAACGACAAACTACTTATCCCTTGAATGAAAAACTCTTTCAACCTGTCTATAAAGTCTTACCTCTAAAATTTGATGTTTTCATTGAAATGATTTCGCCACGATGTCACTATAATTGTTAGGTTTAGGTTATTTTTTCCTAAACTGAAAAAAAGGTGATTGATGGCAAAAGCAACTAGAAACTAAGTTACAAATGGATTTAGTGGAAGCATCTAGGTAGGCTACCAAAATATAGCTTCCCAATATAGGATCCATGTAAAGTGTCCTTTAATATCGATTGGAAAGTTGGAATATTCTTAGACTGAGATGATCTTGCATACACAATCTTCATTAGCTAAAAAATATAATTATTTGGATTTAGCAACAAAGAGGTGTGAGAAGTGCATCTTAATAAGAACAAATGCATCTACATATCAAAAAAAATAAGAACAAATGCATCCCTTGATTGTGTGATAATGTTGACATGCTAGTTGTTTTGCTTTGGTGGCTTAGTTGATGTTGGTTTAGTACAATTGCTTAATTGAATGAATGGATGAATATATAAATAACAAGGACATAATTGTTCCAAATTATACTTCTTGTGGGAATAGTTGTTACTAATGATGCTTCAAGGGCAAGGGTAATGGTAGTTTCTTCATTCCTTGTCTTCATCTAAAAAAAACAATATCTATACTGAGCCTTATTTTCAAATACTTATACCAATCTTGCTATGGGAAGCATCTGGAATTATTTTCACGCCACCAACTAGGTGTCTACTAATGCCTTTAGTGAGGCTGGCTCAAGAGGCTATGACTAAACCGACTTGAGAAAGTGTCTATGGTTTTCCCGTCTAAGCCTCTTCTGTCATTGGTTTCCAATTGGTAGATGTTACTATGATCAAACCCAGCCCAGAACTCCTATCCTTTTTGGTTAGGAACAAAAAAAAACTTTTACCAAGGTTGAGAAGCCCTTGTTTAAGCATGTGAACGTTGAGAAGCCTTATTTTTGTTCAGATACAAAGTAATTATGAGCCTTAATTATTTCTAAACAATGCTTAATTATGATATCTGTCCTGTACATTGGAATTAGTTTTAAAGTTTCTGCTTCTTGTGCAACATTCTAATTTGACTTGAGGGCCATCAAGGCTTATATTCTGCACTTGTGTCTTGACAGCTAATTGCATGTGGGATTGCTGTGGCTACATACAACGAAGGGGCGACAGATTTTAAGCAGACTCCCGCATACAAAGAATCAATCCAGTCTCGAGAGCTTTTAGAAGAACCTGATTCATCAAACTCTGATGTGTTTGAGTCCAACCCAACTGAGGTGGCTCCTTCTTTGGAATAGTCTCTCTCTCTCTCTATAGTAGTCAATGGAAACAAATTAAGGTCTTCATCTACCACATGATATAATTCTAGACAAAGAATCATTCCCACTGAGGGCTTCGAGGTAATTTGCATGATAATTTTTCTGCATATATGTACTGTTAACTTTTAGATGATGCAGAAAAATTTGAAGCACCTATTGATATGACCTCTGCTGTTCCCATGTTCTTGTACCAAATTTGATATAAATTACACTCTTCAAGCTTGAGATATTGTAGAAAATGTAATTTGATAGGGAACGTTTTTAATTCGACTCTTTAAGGATTCGAAGTTTCATATAGAAATTTCGTACAAATTGGGTTGTAGGAAAATTCGTCTAATCCGGTCTCTAAAAGTGCTATGCCTTTTAGCATGTGAGAAACACATGATTTTTTCATAACACCATGTGCTTCTCTTATGCTTTTCAAATAGCATTAATAAAAAATTGTGTGCTTCTTAAATGCTAAAAGAACACATGGTGCTTTAGAGACTAGGTTAGAGGACCCAATTTTTAGGAAAGTTATGGACATAAAGTAGCCTAATTCCTACAAAGCAGTCTAGTAAGGAGGAAAGTGACGTGCTTCTAAAGTATGTGAGAAGCACTTGCATCTTATTATTGCTATTAAAAAAAATGTGAGAAGCGCATGCTATTAAAAAAAACACGTGTTTTTCTAGGGACATTTGGCAATTTATTAGATTGGTTTGTAGGAATTAGCTAGAAACCTATAAACCAGTTTGTAGCTAATTTTTATCTGAAATTTATATCCAAAATGATCTATACAAACTAATTTTGTCAAGTGGCACTTTTAAGCACGTCAATTTTCCTGGTTTTCCTCACTCTCAATTTGCCATTGACGTGGTGTCATTTTTTCCAAACAACTCATTATGCTCCATACTCATTTGGTATCCCACTTTTATGTCATTTTGGTGATGTGGCAGTGTCCATTAATTTTTGGATCAACCTCTATTATAAAAAGAAAAAAAAAAATTAAAGGGTTGATGGGCATTGTCACATTAGCCCAGTAGTATGAGAGTAGAATGAGAGATGAGTATTTAGAATTATTCTAGTTGGCTTCTCGCCGCTGCGCATTTGCAGAAAAAAGTGAGTGAATAGCCAGCCTCATGCAAGTTTCTCAATCGGTTTCCTTTATCCTGTTGCATATTTCTGCAACTCAACAAAAGAAAGGCTTCTATTCTTGTGAATTAGAAAGCACTAAGAAAACTTGTGCATAGAACTTGCTATCTTTTTTATTTATTTATTTTTAAAGTCAGATAAGAAATGAGTTAGAGATGAGATAGAGTATTCATCTCCGTCTCTCTTAACTAACGAAAAATAAAAGTAGTACTAAAGCCCCGAGTGACTATTGGCTGCCTTCAGTGGTAGACGCAATTACTTTGACTACTCTATTCCTACAAAACGAGACAATAAAGTAAAGAGTGGGGGAAGGGATGGCTTTGAGACTACCGACGTCTCCAGCGCTGATACATAGAGCAGCCAGGTAGTGGATTTTTTTAGAAAAAGTGTTTCTTTCCCTCTTCTCTTCTCCGTGTGTAAAGCCCCCTTTTTACTAGTAGGCTAGGCCCTTACGGAACGTAACTCTACCTAAGTAACTGACGGAACTACACTACTTCTATTCGGCCAGTTAGCAAACTACTTTATTTGAAGCCTACTTTATATGTTCCAATCGGTACTTTGGCCAGGTCTCCTTCCTCTCTTGCTGTATCTCCTTCACCTCTAAACTCGGGAAAGATGTCTTTTCCTTATCATTATCTTTTTACTCCAACTAAATAGAAAGAAAATAATATTCATCAAGTCAAAGTAGTTAACATCATAATCAATTTATGTCGGTCATAAATTCGAGATTAAATCACTAAACATCTCCTAAACACAAGGAACATGATCATTTCCAATTCAAATAAATTGGATAATATCCAGTTAGTTATAGTGGAGGGGTAATTTTGTCTTTTCACTTTTTAAAGGGACATAAATACTCCTCCACTATAACTAACTAGATATTATCCGGTTCAAATGAAATGGAGAGATTCTAATTCTAAACACAACTACTAATTACCATAAAAACATTAATACAGTAATGTTGTCAATAGAAAAGCTGCTAGAGTTGTCGCTCGTGCGTAGCCACCTTCTCCCCGCAATTTGGTGCTGGTGCTTCTGCCGATGCCTGATCCCATGATGTTGGTTCTTGGTTGCACTTGAACCGTTGGAGAAGCTGAAACTCCAATTAAAAAGATTGTGAAACACAAAATTTAGAAATCAAAGGGCTGAAAATGACGATTTGAAAGCCTTTATGGAAAAGCATTCCAACTCTCACATTTCCTTATGAGACTTTTAAAATCACAATTGAATTTGTGATGAATCATTATTAAATTTTGATCCAATAATAATTTTAAAAGTTACGTTGGAGAGTGTGAGAGTAAGAGTATAGGAGTTGGAGTGTCTATATCATATCTCATAGTGGGGTCCTTAACTTTACACATCCATACCATCTATTGTTGACTATTTTGTGGGCCATACTATTAAATATTAATTTAAATAATTAAGGTTACCCTTCCTATCACGTTAAATTTTTAGGATAAGTGGTGGTTTAATATGGTATCATAACATTTAATACAAATATGAGTAATGCTATAATTTACCTATAATTTAATCTTCTTGTTGTTATTTACCTATAATTTCAATTAAATATTAGTAATGCTATTTAATACATTGTTATATGTCTGGTATACGACTGGGATGAAGTGTCAGTGAAAATCGATTACTGATTTTTATTTTTCTTACAAAGCCCTTGTTGATCCAAATGTTGATTTTTACCACTGCACTATTGCAGTTTTATGGTTGTTGTATAACAATTTACGATTTTTATTAAATATTTTATGTGTTAGGGCTCACAGTATTAGGGTACATTTAGTATTGCAATTTAATAGACAAAAAATGCAGTTTTTAAATCACAATTTTTGAAATCACAAATCCAATTGGACCCCTAGAATATAAATTAAATAATTAAATTCAATTTGTCTTATTTAATTTAACTTTTGGGATATGCAAAGTTACAAAGATGTAAGAGATGTTAATTGTTTTACATACCAGCAACAGTCGTGTTGGTGTTTGTCCCGACAGTAGAGTTGGTGTTTGTACCAAAGGAAGTATTAGAAGGCAGATTTATTCCTTGATTCACAGATAAGCAGAAAATTAATATATATATCTCCATGAATCTGGTAACATAATTATATATATTTAATAATTCACAAAAGAAAATTAATATAGCCCCACAAAAGAATAATGTACCTGAACAAGGGGAGATGTTAACTTGGAGGCTGCAAAGAAGAGGCAGCTGCAGAGCCAGTGTGTTGTTAATAGGGAAAGAGTTGAAGGTGGTGTCATTGAGCAAGAGGCAAAGGCAGTGTGGCTCCTGGGTATAGAGTTGCTTGAGGTTGCTGCAGCAGGGCTGTGACGGCGACTGAGCTGTTCCCTGTACGAATGGTGCGCACGGGGCAAGCGGAAGCAGGCTCGGCGCGCATTGGGCTATGGAGGGGCCGGAGGAGCTGGGATCTTGTGAAAGGGTGGCGGTTGGAAGGGAAATGAGAAGCAGTAGGATGAGAGTGGGGATGGCAATAGGAAGAAAAGCCATTGGCGGGTTCTTTGTGTTTGAGAAATTAGGGTTGCCCAAAGGTGTGTAAATAGATGGAAAAGTGCATTGTTTGAGTGTGAGTTGCAACATGCCTGGTGTGTGATATTTCTACACGCAGTTCCTGTTCCCTCTCTCACTGCAGGTACATAACTAACTTCTAAGTGAAAGAAATGACACCTGTAATTAGAAAATGAAGCCCAAAATCTGAGTAATTTGATCAGTTTCAAATGAAATGAAAAACATTTAAAGACATGCATTATTATTCCATTGTTTTTACTTTTTACACACGAATTCAAAATCTCCCCCCATCACTTAATTACCTGAGAAATGTTTTTAGCTTGATTTTAAGTAATTTGACTAGTCATGTCAGTCGAATTGTATGATCCCATTTACATGATCATCATATAGTAATTTACTAAATAATATTAGTTGGTGGGACATAATAATCCCAATAGAGACTCTCTCCCAAGCTGCGGCCTTCCTAGGCCCACCAACAGAAGAATGCCCTTATTTTACACAAAACAAGGCCCAAGTCGCGTCTTGCAAACCACTGGCGGCCCATTGCGGCCCGTCCTAAGACTACACACGAACCTCCCGCTGACAACTCACCTCACCCTCGCCAGTGAGGCCCTCGAATTGCCTTTTAGCCAAGCGAAGGTCGCCACTCCTGGCACCTCCTAAGAGCATTCCCAGCAGTTACCCGATCATTTTCTCTAAATTAAAGAATTCAAATTACTTTTTGCCTCCCTATGTCAATTTGCTCCCCAATAGCTTCCCTAAATGCTTCCTTATATTATTAAAATATTATATTTTTATTTTACTTTTTTTTTTTTTAAAATATTTTATTCCTTTAATTTATACTTTCTCTCTCCCTCATATTTTCTTCTTTCTTTCCGATGTAGCAACCCATTTCTTCTTCCTGTGATTTCTTCCTTTTCTTCTCCTCCCAACAAGGAAACTAATGTCCTCACTCCCGTCCCTGTGATCCTCTTGCACCCAACCACCTCAAATTTCTTCAATTTCCAGCACCCCCTCGCGATCGCTATCAACCCCATGTCGTCCAAGTCCACCAAGTTCTTTATCGACAACGACTCCAGCCCTTCGCACAACGTGACCCCATCCAACTGCAACCCGATCGGCTTGCACACGCCTTGACTTCTTGTGTCTTTGATTTGATTTTTGGGTTTTTTGGTTTGATTTGATTTATGGGTTTCCAATTTTTGCTGCCCACTGCACGACGACGGTGGCTCAACCACCGTTCTGTAGTCTCTCTCTCTCTCGGCTTGAACAGAACACTCACCATTCTCTCTTAATCTCGAACTTTCTCTCTTTTTGGTCTCCTCTCTACCTTGTGTAGAACATAGATGAAAGTTGAGAGGTTGAAGAAGATGGAGTTTTTGAAGAGAGAGGTGTGTTTGGCGATTTTTTTTAGAGAGATGGCGTGTTGACTGGAAAGTGAAAGAGAAAGAGGATGCGTTGAGAGTTGTCCTGACAGGAGAGAGAAATAGTTTTTTTTTTCTTCAATTTAATAAGCTTTGGATCGCTATAGTTGAACCCAATGTTTTGGATTCAACTGTAGCAGCTGATGGTTTAAGGAACCATATAGGAAATCTGCTGTGGGACATTTTTTGTGATTTTTTAGATATATTCTCTAAACTTAGGGAACAGACTCCCTATAAGGGAGTTTGCTGAAAATGCTCTAAGCTCATTGCATCCCTACGACAACGATTGCTAGCTACTGACAAGGCTAATAATGATCGGGAAACACGGGCTAGTAGTCCCATCTAATCCCAATGCTTGAGCCTATCAATTGGTCCTTGTCTCATCACCATTCCTTAAGCCCCTCAACTGCATGTAATGCCCGGGCAGGCTCCTATCTCGTCATTGCACCTTGAGTCGTGTGCCTACACCACAGCAATCCTTGTAGGGATGACACATCGCCACTCCAGGCTGCACTCTCGTCCCATCACAATGCCTAGAGCCACTCCATGGCAGGGCGACAGTTATGTGCAACAACGCATGTCATTGCTCGAGCTGGAGGTTCGGGAGGCTCAACAACCCAGAACGAAGGAAGGTGGATCCTTTGACCTCCCAATCTGGTTCGTATATATAAATTTTAGAGAACAACGCTCAAACACGCGAAAAAAACTCCTTAAGAAAGGAGTCACATTGGAGCCTCTCGGAGAACAAGGTCTCCTTAGCCTTCTTCCTCTGTAAACTCCATATTTCACTCACTTAAGAGCGGGAGATGACTCTCTCATCTCCAACCAACTCATTATATACCTATGCTGACTTAAGCATCGGAGTATTGGCTCTGGCCGGAGTTCCTCTAACACTCTTTCTGTTTTGCAAGGGACCTCAGTCCCTGGTAGGAACCTCTTGTCTCGAGTTGACCACGATAACTGTTTCGACAGCAAATTTGTGACCCCTAAAGTGCTCCAACGTTAGTCATTATCAAAATACATTGCGCCCTTCGTTTTTTTTTTTTTTTTTGGCTAAAATGTGTGTAATTCTTTATGACGTTCGGAGTAGGCATGCAACTAAATAAAAAGAAAGAGGAATGCTACACTGTGTTAGTTGGTTCTAGGCCCCCTCCATGGACCGGTTAGCCTCCAATTTAAAATCTTCTCATTTCCTCCAAATTTTAGACCGATGAATGTCACATAATAAAAGAAGAAAAAATACAAAACAAAACAAAGTTTGAAGGTCAAGAGGAGTGTCACATCACTAATATCCAAATAAATGTAGAAGCATGTTTCTTCCAAGTTATTCATCTCAAATAAAACCAGAAAGACCAATTTCTTCTAATCTTAACAAACTAGAAAGACCAAATGTTCAAGTTCACAAAAATAGCTTTACTTTACTTAGGGGTGTCAATCCGGTCCCGGTTTCCGATTATTGGCCAAAACCGGGAACCAGAACCGGGGTACCCCGATTATTGATTTTGGAAAACCGGAATCGGGTAACCAGTTCCCGGTTAACAGGTTATATAATAACCGGCCGATTCTAGTTTGTACCTGGTTATCCGGACCGGGTAGCCAGTTTTTTAAAAATTTTGTATTTTGGGCTTATTTTTGCTCCCCACTCCCTCCTCTTCTTCTTCCTTTTCTTTTCTCTCTACCCCTCTTTCATGCCCATGGTTTTCATCTTCTCCATTTTTTCCCCCGTTGCTTAACGCGTCTTCACCATCTCATTCATTCTTTCTTTTCTTTATTTATTTCTTCTTTCATTCTCTTTAAGAGAAAGAGAGGCAGAGGGCTGTAACGACTAACAAGGGACTTTGAAACAAACAAACAAATATAAATACCCTAAATAAAAACTCAAAAGCAAATATAAACCTAAAGTAAAAAACAAAAGCCAATATATATATAGTTTTATATATATCGGTACCCGGTTACCCGGTTATAACCGGGTGCCAAAAACCGAAACCAGAACCGGGGTACCCAGTTACTGGTTTTTTCCAACCTATTTCAAAATCGGTTCTCCGATTCCCCGGTTTCCTAGTTTTTCGGTTCCGATTCCGGTTTTCTTGTATTTTTTGACACCCCTAACTTTACCAATTAAAAAATTGCTTTACTCCTATTCGATTCTACTGCGTTTCCCTCAAAGTCACATAATTAGACATTCGACCATGTCTAGTGGTCTGTATGTGGAAGCAGATGCTTTGAGGTGGTCGGAGCCCTTTTCAAGGTTGTTGTAGTTGCCATTTCCCAAGTCTATTTCCCACAAATCTACTCGATCTGAAAGGTATCTACCCATTCACATTTCCTACACATCTATTCTTATGGGTTTCACACGTTCGTAGGTGGAAGAGAGTTTAATTCAGTCCATTTATGCATGGTGAAGAAATGACATTGATGGTGATGGAACCATTATTTAACCATGGTGGGTCTTTGTCTATAGAAAATTTGGAATATGTAAGAGAAGATGTCTTGAATATACCAAAGGTAGATGTAGATTTGCTTTGTTTTGGGGACATCTCCAATATAGTGCAAGACAAGTTGGGGTATCCAAACAATACTACAATGTTCTAGAAGTTTGATGAGAGGGTATTCATAGACAGACCGACCTCAGATGTTGACATCATTGACATTGTGACGACCCGAGTTGGGACCATGTATATATATATATATAGTAACCAAGTCATCACAATAACTAGTACCATATATACATCACATCACATTTCTATATACATAAACCCATATATATCATAGTTCCATAACCTAGCAGTGGAACAAAGAGGTGACATAATGTAACACCCCCAAATCTGGTATTGACCAGTTTGGTAGGGTTATTGAAAATTACCCCAGTCTAGCTAACTGATAGCTAAATGGGGAACCGTCTCTCCAAGCATCATTAAAGTTAATGCATAGGAAGGTGAAATAAATCTGAGGTGTCTAATAACCATAATGAAACATGTAATATCATCAAACACAGACATGAAGCAACTAATAGAAATAGGAACTTAAGCAAACCTGATAACAATGTGTAGATCTTTTCTTAAGCGAAGTCCGTAGTGGCAACCATGCCACTTTTTGTTTCTAGAAACAGGTTTCCTACAAGATGTAATAACTGCGTAAGTCTAACGACTTACTTAGTAAGTAAACCTCACAATTAGGTACGACATGAGCCAGTTGTTACAAAAATAAATGTACAGTTTATCAAGGATTTGAAAGAGGTGTTGTCTCTGTTAATATACCGTAAAATATTGTTTTGTTGAAATAAAATAGTGTCCTTCCAGCGGCAATTGCCTAAGTAGTTTTAATGCAAAAAACTAATTTTTATAGGTCATAACTATCATATATAGTCTACTTGAGATATTACCCATTCTTAGCAGGGTTGCCGCTATCCTGAGGGACCTGTAATACAATGCTAGTGCCCCGACCATTGTACACTACCGTCTATAACACTAGCAGCCCGACCGAGTTCGACCTTGGGTGACCTACACCCTAATGATGTATGTCCTGTAGTGACACGGCAATTAAAGTTGAGTCGGTCACGAAATAACCATTAGATCTAAGGCCCTTACATCACATCCATACACGTTTGACCATAGAATCAAGTTTATATAGTAAGCCCATGACCATTATATTGCATGTATCGGTGTACTATGTCATATGATGCATCTTATCAGCCAGTTATTAAGACAATTACCAAGTTATAAAAAAATATATGCATGCTCATATCATACGCGTGCTATGGAAAGTGGTCGTAAGTGTTTACTTACCTCGTGCGTTCGCTTGAGTCCTCTGACATTGCAAATCCTTAGTATAACGAAATATGACACATTCTACGAGTAATGTACTAGGTCCTGTCTAATGAAAAAGGGTCGTTAAACCCTAATACCTTACATTTGGAGCTAAGGGGCGAATGCCCAGCTCCCTAGGCAAACGCTTGGGCTCGAGAGCGAACGTTCGGCCAGTGAGTTAAGCTCTCGGCCAAAAACTCCAAACTATGTTTTAAGGCTTCTATCTAAAACCAAGGGTTGATATATCTCATCCTAGACTACTAATGGACACATGCAACATATCAAACCATGTTAGTCAAGGAATCTCAAGAAATCAAAAGAGGTGTTTAAAACTTTGAAAACATTTCTTCCTCTTTTAAGAAATGGGCATATTACAAAACAAGGCCTCTTTAGAACTTAAAATACTTATGAAGAACAGTAAGAATAACATGAAGGCTTATGAAAATGAACAAGAGGTTACCTTTAGAAGATGGCAAGGCACCAAGGTCTCCTCCTTCTCTTTCCAAAGCACTCCTCACACTAGTATTAGGGTTTCTGAAGATAGTGGAGGTTGAGGGTCGAAGGATGCAGTTTATATAGGGGCTTAGGACGTGCCTTGCTCTGAAAAGGTTCAGAATGAGTTAAAATTTCTTTTCAGAGTTGTCAGAGAATGTTCGGGTACTATTTGAGTGAACGTTCGGGTACTATTATATATTGAGCACAAGGGTTCAAGTGTAGGTTCTAGGGTATTTCCCACTGGCACAAAGACTAGTCAACGAACGCTCGTAGTGGTCCCCCTAGCGTATGTTTGCACTATAGGTCAGGTGTGTACGTTTGGATGGTCCACTTGCGTACATTCGGTCACTGAGGGATGGTTTTGGGTTTTGTTTTAAAAAGGCTTAAGGGGTTGGGCTACTAATAAAGGGTTTTGACTTTTGATATTTTGGTTTATAAAACCTTGTTTTATGAAACCATTAATTGTTTTTGTAGTAAATCATTCATCTTTAAAAACTGGTGTTTTTGTCGGGGTATTACTCATAAACATCTATATTTTTAAAGATTATACATTGTTTCTTTTCCATACAATAAAATGGCTATACAAAAGTGTCACAATTGACATGAGTCATATACATGATGAATGTCACTAAACATAACAAAATGATGTAATACAAAAGTTAGACTTACCCATAAGTCTAACAAAAAACACATTCGACATCACATGGCCTCAATTATAGTAGCCCAATTAAGTATGTGGCTATTGGATCCTCATCAGCACCCTAATCACATGCAACCACGACGTTATTTATGCGATCGTGGAGTTACCACTTTCACACAAATAGATACATGAGTCCCTGGTCTCAGCAAGTATATAAATTACTGATTTTTCACAGCGAGCAAACTTTTCCAGTTTCTACTATAACTTTACATTTTACAATTACAATTGTAGCTGGTCGAAACATTGCATTTAAAAGCATTTTATAGCTGATGAAGTAAACACTGTTGATATGGAAACCTTGAAATATACTAGTTAGTTGTGAATATACGTGCACAATCCAATCTCCCACTTGGAAATATACACATTTAAATCCATCTAAGTCACACACACACACACACACACACACATATATATATATATATATACATCATATAACTCAGCTATACGCATATACAAGATTAACTGTAACAATATACAAATGTTCTATGTCCCATCCAAAAACATATACATACTGATATGTCTAGCATGAAGTCCCTCATAAATCTTATCATAAAACATCATCATAAATTACTATGGCATGCATGCTTCCATTTACTCATTTCATTTCCATTCACATGTAACATCATTGACGCATATAGATGGACTAGCCTTGATCCATACATGCTAATTGCCTTGACCCATACAGGCTATTATCCTTTAATCCATCATTAAAATTGTGCAATCATACAAGTGTTCGCGCGTAGTGATGCCGCAAAACCATCTTTCCTTAACTTTCATGTATATGCTACTGTTTTAATGTAAAATCTTAAAGCAAAACATTTATCATATTTCAATACTTGTAAAATTCATAGCAATTACTCATAAAGCATCGATCAAATCATATCACAACACAATTCCAACCATCAAAACTACTTGTGAATAGCATATCATTATAATATATCATCGGCTCAAATTAATTAAATGATCATATCATACATGAAAAACCTTAAAAATCCATTATTTTTCTTAGTAGGTAAAATCCGCTGGAGTCATGAAGATCCTTCAGCCGGTGTCTGCCCTAGTGTCTCCCACCACCGTTCACCGATGTCATCAGTCAGCTGACAACCACTATCTCCCACTGTCGACGGTGTATCCAGCCACTATCTCCGGCAAAAATCGCCTTCCACTATCCCCTATTCCCGACAACAATCGTTTTTTTCCTAACATCAATCTTCGTCATCACCCAAAAAAGATTGCCCTTTAAGTTGAATGAGAGTGCTGACTTTAGTAGAATATGACTTAACCTTTGGAAAGTAGCATGCTGACTTTGATAGAATATGACTTGCCTCGTGAAAGTTGAGCATTCCGGAAACTACTCTCCACGGTCCACCATTCTGAAAAAGCTAGAAATATTATCAACAAAATCGTTGTAGGTATTATTCTCTTTCAATTATCTTAATTCAAATATTGAAAGACTATTATGTTTGTTTTGTTTCATTAACACCCTTAAAAAGGAAAAAAAATAAAAATAAAAATCTACATCCAAGAAAACGGTGCTTCTATGCGTTTCCATAAATATATATGTACTACAACTACCTATCGATCCCTATTAAATCAAGTGGAAAAACAACCAATTATTATATCGAAATAAAACTTTTCTCTCTAAGTGCTTAAAATGCAAGTATCCCATTGATGAAGAAAGTAAAGATAAATCATGACGTCGTGGGTCGCAAAGATAAATAACAAGGAAAAAATAATCATTCTTAAAACCTTTTGAGTCTATCAAGGATCTAAGGAATTTTTGTCAAAACACCATATTAGATTTGAGGACAAAGATAGAAGAAATTCAAACTCTGAGCTTTTTTATTGAAAAACCGATAAATTATCACCAAGCCTACTCTAATCCGATATTCAAAACTCGAAATATGATCTTTTTAGTAGACCCTGGCCTACTCTAGAGCCTGAAATTTCAGGAGAAAACCTGAAATCATGAGGAAAGCAGTCCGTCCAGATAGACTTTTTGAACAATAAGGCTTTTTAGGGTTGAGACATCGTTGTCAACTTAGCAATAGACTTTTACTTACTCCACTTATTATGCTTTTATGTGTTGTATGCTTCCATGATTGCATCTCCATCGATTTGCTGTAAAGTATAAATATCATTAATTAATTAATGGGATTTCTTTTAAAAAATTAAGTGGTCCAGTTTAGCAGGTAAAACTTGAGTGATCAACCACTTGTGGTTTATCATGCATGCAGTTTATGAAGATTAAACAAGAATGCCTCCATTTTCTTGGGCGAAGAAGAAGTTTGCTCGGCTAAGGACCAAATCTGTGAGGTTACTACTACTTCGTCCAAATCGTCTGGCTCGTTCCACAACAAAGCCTCTGGTTAGCTTCCTCTCTCTCTCTCTCTCTCTCTTTCTTTTTATTTTTTTATTTTGTTTATTTTGTTTATTTTATTTTTTAAATTTTTTATGACGGGAACCCTCAAGAAGAATAAACCCCATATCCGTGTAAGGCGCCTCCCAGACGGGATGTGTCCCAGAGAATTATTTGTACCTTAGACCTAACGAGGACGTCACCAAGTTCATGGCCTTTACTGCTTGAGAGACCCTTTGGGGTGAATTTCTCTCAATTTTTCTTGTTGGATGAAACATAGATGTTCATGTTGATAAGATTTATTTGGCAGAAACATAAAAAAAAAAATAAAAAATAATACTAATAATAAAATGGTGAGTTCTTCTGGCATTGAAAGCAGGTTCAGGATGTGGTTTTAGCCGCTGATTTACATTGCGTCAAGTGCCAAAAGCGAGTAGCTGAAATGATCTCAAAAGTTGGTGGTAGGTAAATAAGGCCTTGTTGGAGGATTATCCTATTAAATTAATAGATATAATTTTCTCATATATATATGTCGATGCAAATTACCCAAATTACTTATACAATAGTAACAACATTAATATATTGTTCTGCATCAAAGTTTCATAATATTGAAACTAATTAATAAATTTGTGAAAATTTATTCTTCTGCAGATATGGAGTCTGTGCAGGTGAATATATTGGAGAAGAAGGTGACAATTACTCGAAAACCTTTCATTAGATGATGATCTCTCAGAAAACTATCTTGAAAGCCTGAAGGAGTGCACGGTTTTCTTTCCAGAGAGAATGAAAACACTAGGCAAATTTGTTTTCTAAGGGTGTACGTGTAAATTGAATTGAAAAGTATTAAAGCATCATGATAATAATTGGCAGTTTATCAGACATCTCAACTATGTATTTCTGAAAACTTAATAGCATTTAAGTAAGACCCTTTAATTCTCTACTGAGAGGAGAAAAAAAAGAAATGGCTACATGGGGTTATTTCAGTGTACTTATCATACAATAAGTTGTGTTTTATTTGATGTTTTTTCCATTTGATTAATATAAAACAAATGAAAAGCTATATGGAAGCTGTCTAATTTTCAGAAGAATAATTAGCAAATAGTTTCTATTCTTGGGGATAAATATTCCTTGTTTTCCTGTAAGGAATTTACTGTCCTACATTGTGGATTTGTCTGGAATGGTATCTTATATAAGTAGCCCTACGTTCATCTTTATGCTTGTGATTTTCATAAAGATGAAGAAGAAAACAAGATTTGGAATCTTAAAAAATATTGAGGTCAAATCAATTGCAAGCATCTACAAGCTAGTTTGTGTGCCGCCATGCTATAGCAACTACGATAAGTTCCTAGGAATCCCGTCCTTACAAGCGGGTTTTCAATGATGAGTTCTACTAAAAATTTATATCAAATATGCCAAGTAAAAGGCACGGGAGAACAGGTGTTATTTCGCATTCTCTTTTTTTTATTTGGAGAAGTCTATGCAAAAAGTGATGCCTTTGATCTGTTTGCACAGGAGCCTCCTAAAACAAGAAAAGGATGCTCTCTGCTGGCGCATTGTTTAAATTAATATCCAAAAACAATCAAAGGAAGTTTGCATTGGGAGAATCAGATGCTAAACTAAAGAGAAGAATTCCTATAAATGATTATTGGAACAACCAGCTCATGAGCCATGATCCTTTTTATTCTCTAAACCCTTTCCTTTTAATATCCACTACTTTTTCTGTCTTCCATTAAAAGCATTTTCATGTTCTCAAACGACGTCTCTGTAGATCGATCTCTTTCGTGTGTTTCATGAAAGAAAAGGCAACCTCCAATCTTTCCCCGCAAAAGATTTGCTGTTAGTTTTCAGTTTTCCATTGCAATTCTTCTAATTTTTCCTTTAACGTGGCAGTTTTGCTGCATGGTCATGAGGATCAACATTGACTGCAATGGTTGTTACAGAAAAGTAAGGACAGCCCTTCTTAACATCCAAGGTGAAATTTTCATCACCCAATCCGTTTGTTTCAAGTAAAATGTTTTCTGTTAGCAAATGTTTTCAACGAAATCTTAAAAACATTTTTCGGCGTCTGACTCATACAAAAAATCAAGAATGGTTGGAAACTTCGGTGGAGGATTTTGGTGACTTCTGGCGGCGACGAAGCATGATTTGTGAGAGAGAGTACGTGTGAGAAGGAGAAATTCAAACTCGAAAAATATTGTATGAAAAAAAAAAAACAATCTTACGCAGCTGAAATGATGTTTTCTTAGTAAACCAAAAATGTTTTCGGTCCTACCAAACACTGAAAAATAGGAAAAACTTTTTCCAACAGGCATTTTATGTCGAAACAAATAGAGCGATAGTTTGATTATATTAATGAACTCCATATCTGTTGCTTTATTATAGAGTTGGAGTTTCATTCAATAGAGAAGAACCAGGGCCGAGTGAGCGTTTGTGGTAAATTTATCCCACAAGATGTGGCAATCAAAATAAGGAAGCATACTAACCGAAGAGTTGAGATATTGGACGTACAAGAGTTTGGCAGTAGCAATGAAAGTCATGGCGAGAGACCTTTGAAGCTCCTATCCAACCACAACGATATTGAATCTTGTATGATTGTTAAAGCTTGCGAATGAAGCATCGGTGTCTAGCAATTTTGGTGGTTTAATTGTTTGTCTTCAATTGCTATGTACAAACACTACTATATATATTCTGCTTTCACTTTGGTGGGATTTAATAATTAAATTAGAAGAAAGTTCATGAGTTCGAACTTTGTTTCTATTGTTCACCTACAATTTCAATTTAATTAGTACTCTATATATGTGTTGGGCCTTATTAATTAGGAAAAAAAATACAAAATTAGTCCATGTAGTATTCCAAGAAATCAATTTAGTTCCTACAATCAAATTCTTTAAACTAATTTAACAGATTCCGTTAGTGTGACACTGACTTAAATAAGACAAATGTCACAATTGTATTGGCTTTGATATTTCACGCTATCAGAATCTAATAAGTCAGTGAAATAAATTTGATTATAGGGACTAAATTATTTTTTTGACATACCTTAGGGACCTTTAAGTTTATTTTGATATCACATTGAGCTAATTGCAAATCAAGTAAATCACTTGCACTGATTTTGCATTTTTTCCATATTAATTAAGAAAGAATTTAAGCTCGGATATGAAAGAAAATATTAAAGTATAAATCAAATAAATTGTTAGAATAAATGATAATTTAACGGCTTCCAATACTTTTATCATATAGACATGGACGTTTCTGTTACAAGACCTTGTCAGATTAGTTCGTGATAACGTTTTGATTTATTCTGTGGTGTTCAAGCCTTTATCTTGTTTATATCTTTTATTGGCTACCATATGGTTTGAAAGAAATTTAAATCAAGTAAAAAAATATAAACAAATAGCAAAAATAAAATAAAATAAAACATTAGAATTTTAAGTTGTTCGGTCTATGACTTACGTCCACAGAATAAAGTCTAAAAGGCTATACATTTTGATCTTATTCATTCATAAGTTTACAATACAAGATGGTCTATTTATATAGCTTACACATGAAATATATATAGTCTTAATTAAATCCCTTAATTTAAGGTGATTCAATCTAATCAAATCATCATTAAATCCCAAGTTAGGCTAATCTAATCTTCATCAAAGGTAATACCTCATCAGATCCCTAACTTTATGGTCATTCAAATATACTTTAACATCTCCTCAAACAATTAAGTAACGATTGAGCTGGCCCTAGAGAGAAAAAAAAATTGTGGGGGAGTAGGGAGCTTTCCCCTCCCTGTACTCCCCTATTCTTTCCTTTGGTCCCCCTCTCCTCCTTATTTTTTTCCTTACTTTTTTCAATTTATTTATTTTTTGGTTTTTCTGACCAGTTCAGTTACTCTAGCCATCCATTTGCTTATGTTGCGCTATCTCTGTCCACCTTCCACCGTGTTGCGCCGCTCTTGACCTCATTGGAATCGGTTGGGCTTTAAATCTAGTTTTTCAAATCTAGATCTAGTCTCTTCAACTATTTTTGCTCAGCCACGCGCCAACCCACCGTGCTTCCCGGCTCCTTTGTTGCCCATCAGCGCAAAATGGATCCATCTCATCCACCACACGCTAGCCAGTGTGCTTCGCCTCCCTCAGTCCAGTTGTTGTAGCTGTTTGTTGGTTTTTTATTGTGTGTGTGTGATTTTTTATTTTTTATTTATTTTTTAAAATAATGGTTTCACTTCTCCTTATATGAGGGTTTTGCTCCCATGGCCGGAGAAATAAAAGTTGGGAATATGGACCTATGTATTAGATTGAGTTTGCCTGGAGCAAATCTGTTCTATAACTAAAGTTTGGATATTGGTTAGCCGATGTTGAAGTCATAAATAAGACCTAATTGTAAAGATTTTTATGCTCTTGATCTTTTTTCAATGAATGAATATGAAAGATTCTCCTCAAAAAAAAAAAAAAAAAAAAATCTCCTCAAACTCAAGGTGGAAGGTTCTGAAAGGTTGAGTTTATTTATTTTTTTATTATTTTTTTTGTTTGGAAATGGTAGGGTGCGGCAAAGATCGGAGTTGATGGCAGCTGAAAGCGGTGACTGGAGGTGATCGGCGATAGTGATCAAAGATGGGCCTTTAATAACAATAGGCCAAAAGAAATCCAACTATGGGCCAAAATGAAAGTCAATTGTGGCTAAAATGGTCATGTGTTTTAAACAATACCACAAAGGTTAAAAGATGGGTTTGGGTCAACAAAAAACCAGCAAAAGACCAAATAACTAGGCCAACAAAGGGCCAAAATATGGGCAACTTAGCTTTTTATTTTTTATTTTATTTTATTTTATTTTTATTTTTTTAACCAATATATATAAGTATATCTATATTTTTCTTGGTTTTCTTACTTCCTTTTTTCTAATTTTTTTTTTCATCTTACAAAAATATCCTATTCGCAAATTATAGTGAACTGGGATAAGGATTACCTTAATCCCGTAACCAAACAGAACCAAATTTGACACTTAAACCAGCATATCATATTCCTAAGCTAGAGTAGAAATAGATGCACATTCAAATAGCAAATAGGGGTAACAAATAGCACCTTATCCTTCAAACATGGGTGCTATAAATTAGGTAACAAATAGCACCCATGTTTTCTTTTTCTTCAAACTCTTATCCTAATTTATAGCACCTTGCACAGCTACTACACTCACGTTGCTCCACCAAGCATGGCACACCTCCAAGCCAGAGAAGATGCCGTGTGAGGCCGGAGATGGTGTTGCTAGGTCATTCATGGCTAGTGGAAGCTTCGGCGGCACTGGGTAGTGGACGTCTAGCCAAGGCGTGGCGGCTGAACTACAATGGGCGGAGGATGGTAATTGTTAGGTTTAATATTTTGGCCTTATTCGGTGTGTATTCCTTGGTTATCTTTTGTATGTGCTCTCTGGAATCTCTAGGAGTTGATTTATGTGTATTGTTGTTCTCTGTGAAGTTTTGTCATGAAATCATCATGACGAACTACTGACAAAATTAGTTTAAAGCTCTTAGTGGTGTTTCGTTCGGTAAACCATCATGACGAGGTTCTCATGGTTTTGGTTAGAGAGGTTGTACACTCTTTGTTTGGTTTCGTCATGAAGACATCAGTATTCTGTCATGACGAAATGGCTGAATGTTCTTGAAGCTTCTATTTTGTTTTGTCAGTATCTTGTTAGGATTCCGTCGTAACGAAAGTGGCAAGTTCCAAGACTTATCTCTCTATGAGATTTCATCATGACAACGTTAAATTCCTGTCATGACGAAGTGATATTGAAGCTCTTGGCCATTCTTCATCAAGATCTCTTCATGAGGACGTCAAGACGATCTCAGCTAGAAAGCAATGAAATCCTAGCAGTTTGTCATGACTTTCTTGCAGTCGCTCTCATGAAATCCTAGATTCCTAGATCATTATCATCTCGTCATCAGAACATCATGACATAAACTAAAATCTAGATTTTCATTATCATTTCTTGTAATACCCCAAAAGGGGAATATGATTTAAGGTATCATTTCGGTTAAGTACACTCTAACTATGATTTAAGGATGCTAGGGTTAGTTCTCATTTGGTAAAGTGTAAGACCTTAGACTTTTTAAAGATTTTACTATTACACCGAATGTTTGATGCCTATAGTACTGAAGAATCAACTCATCCTTATCCTTATCCCTTTCTGTAAATACATGGTAACCAAATGAAATTATTAGGAAAATGAGTATGGGATTAATTATGGTGTGAAGGTTAATAAATAATTCCTAAAGGACGAGAAAGTATTAGAAACACGGTCTTAAGAGGGAAATATTATATTTTTGAATCCCAAGAAGACACTAAAAAATATTGGAATGGATATCATGACGTTCATCTCGGAAAGAGCTTTTCGGAATGGGGTCGTATGAGCAATTCCAAGAGCTGTAGCAAACGTTTTGCCTGTTTTACTAAACATTGCACAGTGAGTCAAACCGCTGAAATAGTTACCTTTCAACATTCATTCGGAAGGACCGAACGTTCAACAAAAAGACATCGAACATTTGACAGAAATACAAGTACCAAACGTTCGACAGAAAGACCAGCACCGAACGTTCGACAAAAAGTACACCTAATGTTCGACCCAAAGCACATCGAACCACTCGGTAATGACCAAACATTTGAACCATTGTGTAACAGTACACCGGACATTCGACCCTAAGTATTGAACATTTGGTGACTTGCTGAACTGTCACAGTAGTGCCACAACTTCTTCAGCCTTATAAATACCCCTACCTACTCGACCTTTAAGCCTCATTCTACCCCTTTTGCCTTGCAGAACTTCTGTTTGAGTGTGAGTGACAGTTTTCGAAGGAGGATGAGAGATTTCTAAAAGGTTTTGCTTCATGAAGGTAATCTTCTAATCCTAGCTTGTTCCTTTCTTAGTTGTTATGTTGTTTAAGTGCTTTTCATAGTTAGCTTAGTTAATAGTTTTGAGCTTCTAGTTATGTTATCGGTAGGGGTGTCAACCTGGTCCCGGTTTCCGGTTATTGGCCAAAAGTGGGAACCAGAACCGGGGTACCCCGGTTATTGGTTTTGGGAAATCGAAACCTGAAAACAGGGCGCCGGTTAACCATCCGGTTTCAATTTGTACCCAGTTATCCGAACTGAGTAACCGGTTTTTTAAAAAAATTGTATTTTTTCACAATCCCAAAAAATAAAATTAAGGCATTTTTACAGCAATATTTTGATGTTGGGTGTAGTTCGTATCCTACAAATGCTTTTTACAAACCTTTGTCCTTGTATTTGTTGTAAAGCTCAGTCATTTGGGTGTAGTTCATATCTGTAAATCCACTGTTCATTCAAAATCAACCAACCTATATAAATTAGTTAACTGAATTCAAACCCAAATCATAAAAAACAAAATCCCAAAGAAGCAAATTAAGGAAAGGTGAAGAACCATTTGGAAGCAACGTTGGCCACAAGAAGGACCTTCCCTTCATAAATGCTGAGTTCCACTTACCCTTCTCATCTTGCAGATTTTACCATCGAAAAAAGATCCAAGTTGCAAAAAATTCAAAAAAGAAGACGATGTGATGGGGTTTTCGAGATTGGATTGAAGACAAAAACAATACCTTGACAGTGAAATCATGGATGGATTTCTCTTTGACTGACTAAGGGAGAGAGACAAGACCGAAGAGAAAGAGGCAGAATATTGGGAGAGAGTACTGAAGTTGTGAAATGAAGTGCTAAACGGCTAAACCTAAACCTAAACTAAAAAAAATTAATTTATAATTACATATATATAACCGCTACCCTAGTTCCCCGTTACTCGGTTATAACTGGGTGCCAAAAACGGGAACATGAATCGGGGTTCCCGGTTTTTGGTTTTTTTCAACTGGAAGCGGAACCGGTTCCCCGGTTTTCCGGTTCCGGTTCGGGTTCCGGCTTCCCGGTATTTTTTGACACCCCTAGTTATTGGCCTTAATCTTGGGTTAACATTTTGATGATATTAGACATATTTTCTTTTGCATGGAGATGTTATTTTGGATTTGGATTCTATTAGGGATAATGATAAGGCCTTAGGACTTGCTTAGAGGTGGTTTAATGGATTTTTGGTTTGAAATGGGTTTTCTGCCTAGCACCGAACATTCGCACCTCTCTGTCCGAAAGTTCGATGTAGTGGTCAAATGTTCACTCCTCTTTGACTGAATGTTCGATTATCAGGCAAAAAGTCTGTGCTGGACATATTTAGGTCTAAGGCTTGCTTTTGCTTGAGTTTAAAACTAATGATTGGTCTCTTCTTAGATTTCAAGGTTGTGGAGCCTCAAGAGGATTTTATGAAGAAGCCTTACGACACAAGTGAGTACAAACTCATATGAATACCTGTTACTTTTCCTGCATTGCACGACTATTTTGTATATATGAAACATGCATATTTATAACTATCATGAAATACATTTTAGATTACTGTGAACTCTATTTTGTGGAAACGTATGTTGATTAACAAGATAATTAAATGATGAGACTTATAAAAGCATGCATATAAAAGACGGATAAAATTAATTGCATCGTATGACATGTTACACCAGTACGTGCGAGATAACAGCCATGGGCTTACTATACAAGTTAACTCTATGGTTAAATGTGTGTGTTTATATGGGCCTTGGATCCAATGGTTATTCATGACTAGCGTAGCCATGTTTGATTGGTTGGTCACTACAGGACGGACATCATTAGTAGCGTGAGCCACCCAAAGTCGAACTCTGTCGGCCTGCTAGTGATGGACAATAGCTTACAATATCCGGGGTACCGGTATTGTATTACAGGTCCTTCAGGACGGCATTAACCCTGCCAGGAAGGATAAATATCTCACGTAAACCATACAATTTGAACTATGGCATGATTCTCATATTACAACATATACTATATCTATATTGTATCTATTATAAACTGTCACCTCATAATGCTGCATGTGATTTATAAACAACTGAGTTCACCATTTAATGACGAGTACATCATGTGCATTTATACTCACTAAGTCGTTGGACTTACCCTTGTATTCTTTACTTATTTTCTCCCATACGTATACTCGTGCTGTTATAGATAGTTTAACAGAAGATAGACACTGCGAAGCATAAGACTTGATTTGGGTGATACTTGAGGACTTATTGCGAGATTAGACAGGTGCTCATGGTAACTAGGTACTTTTGGGTGATGCTGTAGACTTAAAAGTTTTGATGGATGCTTGTATATTAAGGTATAGCATGGATCTCTTCTAACGATGATATGTATATTATGATTTCAATTACCGTGATTATTCTTGGTAGATACTCTGGTTGTTGTGATTAATGTGGATAGAATCTTAATGTTTTTGCTGTTTAGTATAATCTTTTGAAGAATAGAGATCCCTGAGTCTTGTTCCTTGCGGGATAAGGCTGAGAGACGAACTGTGAAGTTAATTACTTGTTAATTAATTTTCGGGGCGTTTCAAGACTAGAAAATTTCAAGTCATTTGGAGGTCATTTTGTATTTCTGAAGTTCGAACTTGAGTGTTTCAATGGGATTTACTAAAACTTATATATATACAAGATGAGATTGAGTCTTATAGGGTTCACAAGGATAATTATGTAATTAAATCATTTACTCAAAGAAAAGAGGTAGTGAACAAAGTGATCATGGACTTTGGTTCAACTACGAAATGATTTCATGGAGGGGTAATATTAATAAGTAAGTACTTTATAGAGATTAATTCATTTAAATTGAAAACACAAATTAATACTGTCACAATTATATAGTAGAATTAATTGTGATTAATAATTTCGTGTGACATGTCAAGGGAGACAGGGTCACATCCCTATTGGAGCTCATTGTATTTTTTTCTTTAGGTCCCTCTTTGAGATGCTAACTATTGGTTTAGGGCCTCAGTTATATATTTATTTATTTAGGTTGTTTTATTTTAATAAAACATTGTCCAAAAGATTTATTATCTAAGTGGCTAAATTATTTGAAGAGGAAGTTGGGCTTAGGAATCAAAAAGAGCTATAGGCTTCGGCAAGAGCTTGACACTCAAAATTTAATCCTGTAGGGTTAAGCAGAAATAGAAGAGCATTAGGCCAATGGGATAAAACCCAAGCCCAAAGCCTTGGGCTTCTAGAAAATGGTCGGTGGTCACAAAGGGTTATCCCCTTGTGACCATAACTCCTATTCTACTAGGAGTTGTGATCCTAGTTTCCTAAGGATTTTAGAAATTCTTTTCTTACCACTCTAAGTATTCTCAAATTTATAAATAGGGGTGCTATTGAGAAGCAAAATTACAATTCAATAGATACAAAAGAGTGTTGAGAGAAATATACAAGAGAGAAAAATATTTTCTCTCAAACTTTTGCTTCTAGTTATTCTTTAGTTCTTGAGAATAATTTATGAGAAGCAAAATTACAATTCAATAGACACAAAAGAGTGTTGAGAGAAATATACAAGAGAGAAAAATATTTTCTCTCAAACTTTTGCTTCTAGTTATTCTTTAGTTCTTGAGAATAATTTATGAGACCACATTCACAGTCATGTTCAGTAATCAAAAAGAATATCTAATGTAGAAATCAATTCCTCAATATTTTCTCTCAAACTTTTGCTTCTAGTTATTCTCTAGCTTTTTTGAATAATTTTGTAAGACCACATTCACAGTCATGTTCTGTCATCAAAGAGAATATCTAATGTATAAATTAATTCCTGAAGAACTTCAACTTCTTCAAGAACACGAATAACATGAAGAACAAGAAATAACAGTCGAGTCTTTCTTTCTGGTAGTGAGACTCTAACAAATCTCCCATTTTTTTTGGATTGTGTGACTCAATCCCTTTCTTTTCTTTCCTTTTTCATTTCTTTTTCTCCTAAATTCCTTTTGTCATGTATCATACAGAGAAGCATGTTTGGAGAATAGCTCAAGTTTATGAACTTCTTACAAAAGTGTTGCAACCACAATAATTTATGTGGTAAGCCTTTTTAATAAAGTTTGTAGTAATAAAGCTTTTATTACAATTTTTATTTTTTTATTTTTATTTTTTTTTTATTAACAGATGTGATAGTTTACTTGATACTTACCACGTCAGTCACTAAACACTTAAATTTGACTATGGTTGGCGTGGAAATTGTGTATTGACATGTCAAGTACTTGCAATATAGGCTCCCACGATCAACTCAGGTAAAGCTCAGGTTTTCATTTATGGATTTTGAGGCAATAAATACATTTTTATAGGTATATGGCTAACAGACCCTATGGGTTTTAAATCCGAGACATAATCCATTGAACTTGTAATACATTCTCACCAAAAACAAAAAGCTTCAAGTACACAAGTAGTAAACACAATTGGTATCAGTTTGGCTCGGTTTGGTAGAGCCATTTTCGGTTCGGTAAACCGAAATTGTCGGTTAAATAAGTTAATTCACCGATTATATTTCGATAAGGATTTATTTCGAAAGTTTCGGTTAAACGGATATTTCGGTTAAAATCGGTTCTGTTAATCGGTTAACCGTGTGATTTTTTTATTGGGCAAAAAATTGATTGTTTTGGGGCTTAAATTGTTTTTTTGAGCTAAAATAGCTTATTGAACCAAACAAATTTTAAATGTGCCAATTAATTAATACAGTAAGAGTCCACCATACATATGTTCTACTAATAAATTGGTCCTAAAATCCACCAACTAATATGTTCTACTAAAAAAACCTAGTTAATGCCTTTGTAATCATCATTCTACTAAAAAAATATTTATTATTGGTTAATTCAGTTAGCCGACAAAAAAATGTTTATACCGATTAACCGAACCAAATCGACGTCAATATAAAAATCCTTAACCGATTACGGATCAACTGTTGGTGGTGGACAGTTAATGTAGTTAGTAGGTGGTAAACGGTTAATCTACCAACCCCTAGGAGAAATGATGAGGGATTTATTGATGAGATATCAAGTAGAAATGAGTTTTGAGTTTTCTTTTTCTTTTTCTTTTTTCCTTTTTTTTTTTTTTTTTTTTTTGAGATATAAATGAAGAAATGAGGTTCCCTGTTTTAAGAAAATGAGAAGAACTCTTTGTCAAACACACTTCACGGTAAGACTTATTATGGCAAATAGTGTTATGAGTCTTCTGAATTGGTGTTTCACTTCACAAAACAGCACTACCTAGAACAAACTCAATATTATGTATATTAAAATTGAAAGGTCATAGAATTTTGTAATAAGATAAAATTTATAGATATTTTATAGGCTATAAATTGGAGTAATACTATATACTATATTTTTATCTCACAATGTTGATGTGGCAATCCTAACTAACTCTTGGTTTTTTTTTTTTTGTAAGGACTGATATAATAATTAGTTGAGACTGCCATATCTACACTATATGATAATTATAAGATAAAAATGTAGTTTATAGCATTACTCTGTTATAAACTGCCTTATTATGAATTCCTAGCTTCATCAAGCGTCTTTAAAGTAGCAAAAGCATGCAAAGAACCTCCAATGACAATCTCCAAACTCTGCATTCTCCCATTCCATGCATTGCTTGTCACATGCATCATCAAAGATGCATAGGCCAGACTACGTTTGGCTTCTACGCCTGCGGTATCCTCGAAGGTGTGCTATATGAAGCATTAGAATAAAGAAAAATCAAAATGTTATGATAATGATGGACCAAGAGGTATACAGAAAAAAGTAAAAAATAAAACACGCTCTTTCAACTAAATAATGCACTCTCACTCTCAGACCACTAGAATGATGTAGCAGTTTCCATTAGCTATTGGATCAACCTTTATTACAAGAGGAAAAAAATTCAATAAATAATGGGCATTGCCTCATCAAGCTAGTGGTATGGGAGTGGGATGAGGAGATGAGTATTTAGAATTATTCATGGAGAAAATGCACTTTACCCCCTAAAATTTCACTCTATTTGTAATTTGGCCTCCAATGTTTAAAAATTGGCAATGTACTGCCACAAAGTATCAAAAATTTGCAATGTACCCCATTCGCTACCCATTTCCGTCTAATTCGACTGAACATTTCGTACATGCGGTGCACGTTCATTTTTTTGCCTCTACTTTCCAAATTGCCCCATATTTTTTGATAGAATTCCAAAAATACCCAAATGAAAAAACCTAAAAAAAAAAAAAAAAGAAAAAAAAAAAAGGTGGCTACAGCCACCCCCATCTGAGCGGGTTGTTCGATGTCAAGTGAATATTAAAAGGACACTAACCACCCCCAATGGGCTAAATGGGGTGATTCGGGCACCCCCAAGAGGCCAAATGGGGGTGGCTGAAACCACCCCCAAACCCATTGGGAATAAGTCACATTGCAAATTTTTTATACTTTATTGGGGTATATTGTAAATTTTTAAACATTAAAGGTCAAATTGCAAATAGGGTGAAACTTTAGGAGTGTAAAATTCATTTTTCCTATTATTCATACTTAAAATTGGTTCCTCCAAAATAATTAGACTATATTTTTAACAATGTGGCATGTTAAAGCACTAATATGATTCTCTCTAACTAAAGGATTTGATGTCGGATTATGTTTAATGGCAATAATAAGATGGATAAAGTGAGGGAAAAATGTCACCTGCTTGCACAAGGAGGGTGCAAATAAAAAAGATGACACATAAGTTTGCTAATCTAATAGTCTTATACATTCTTTTCCCATGTGCTTATGGAAGATAGTATTGATAACTATTGATATTTATAATGTAAACCACTTTTATTTCCGAAAATGACAACCTATGATAAAGTACGCAACCTCAAACATTGTAACTATTCAAGAGTTTTTTTTTTTTTTGAGGTACAATTTTTCTTATATTTTCTACAATTTTAACTCAACGTTTCGTAGTATTGGATGGCAATGACGATTCACAGCAATTTGGGTCATAGGCTAAAAAAGCATTTGAAAGAAGCTCCCTTGAAATTTATGAAAGGGTCTATTTTGTGGACGATGACAATATTTTGATTAAAAAAGTAAATGCAATATCATCCTTTCACAATTGACTAGTTATCCAAATAGTCAACAATTAACAACTTGTTTTACGGAGGCTATGTGCACCTCTTGCATTAGTTAAACATTAGAGCCAATTAAAAATGTAAACAATTATCAATGGCGGAATTAGACTTTTAGGTAAAGTGGACAGACAAAAAAAAAAGTTGTTGTGGGTAAAAAAATTAAATTTTAAAGAGATTGTCCCATAAAAACATATAATTTTAGGGGCATTTTAAAAAATTTTGGGAGGATTACTGCCCCGAACGTTTGTTGTTGTTCCATCCCCGACTGTAGTTGACATGATATTTGGCCTAGGCCAAGACGATTGTTCTTTTCTTCGTCTTTTTATGTACTCCCCCTTTTCAGTGGATTGTATTAACACTTTTTACAATTTACCAACATGGTCTTGATTAATTTTTCAGTTTTCCTCTTTTAATGTTTTCCCCTATTAATTGTTGTTAACTCGTTTTTATATAGAAATAGATCTAGGAATGAGGAGTGAAGAGTTAGTTGGTTAAATGTCAAGCCCTTGATCAAGAGCACATGCAAGATAAAGAAAAAGGACAGATCAAAGTGTTTCGCTAGTAGTCTAGCGGCGAGTCACTTCGATGCTTAAGTTATTATTTTTTCTGAGAATGAAAGTAAGTTGAAGAAGGAAAAATGCTTGGCTAGAAGAATGATCGCACCTCCAAATGACCCAACTTCCTTCTCTTGTTAAGAGTGTTTTCCACTCATTTTTAGATGAGGGAGAGACAAGGGCTAACAAAATTTGAATCTATGGCCCCCACTCCCTTAGACACACTTTTGTCATTTCCGGACTATAACAAAATGTCAGTAGTCTGGGTGGCAAGAGCTAATATATTGTAGATGCATCTTTTCTTTATGGCCTCTGCACTCGTTTCTTTGAGTTCGACTAGGTCTGGATGACCAAATTAAGTTAGGTCTAGCTAGCCTAGATCAAGTTATGTTGGGTCGATTTAGGATGGATAACATTCGGCCAGCTTGCATGTTTCATTGCTAGTTGGCTTGGCTCAAAGTTACACCGAAGACGGGCCAACTTAGCTGGGGGAGGTCCATTCCCAAGAATTTTAATGTGTGGTACACCAAAAGCATTCTAAAAAACAATTATCATACTATAACAAATCTCATTGTTTAAGACGTATTAATTCAATTTGTTTAGATTTTTTCATGTTCTACATAAATTTGCTTTTAGTTTAAATGCCTTACTCAGAATGATTGCTTATTGGATATTTTTCAAAAATTTAGAGAATAATTTAACACTAACTTTGTGACAAATCAACAATGAAAAATAGAAGAGCATACAAAAAGCAATTTTAATAAAGCATGTCTCCATGCATTTTGAGAGATATAAAGCACGAATCTTAGTCAACTCATTTCCTTTGGTTTGTTTTCCAAACGAAGAATTGGAAACTTCTATAATTGATCCTAATGAAAACTAAAATAGGCATTCATTTTTTTTTCTTTTCTTTTCTTTTCTTTTCTTTTTTGTCTATCAAGCATAAGAAAATTAATTTCCCTACTATGTTAGAGTTGTGTAACATTCTGGTTTCATATTGGGAAGAGAGAGTAGGTGGTTTATAAAGATAGTTATGGGTACTAAGTCTCACATTGTCTAATTACTATGTGAAATTGGGCTTTATAATAAATTCTAGAGAAGCTCCATATGGACTAGTTCTTTTGGGATAATAGCGTAGATGTGGCTAGTGCTTTTTCCTGGGTCGTTACAAATGGTATCAGAGCCACCTTGTAACAACAGGTCATGTGGTACTGGATCACTGCATGACGTGACCCTGAAGAAGATGTCAAGAATTTAAGAGGGAGAGTTTGTAACACCCTGGTCCCATATTAGGAAGATGAGAAGAAGTCCACATAGAGTGGGTGGTTTGTAAAGATAGTCATGGGTGCTAAGTCCCATATTGCCTAGTTACTAGGTAAAACTGGGTTTTATAATGAATTATAGGGAAGTTTCAAATTGACTAGTCATTTTGGGGTAATAGCGCAGATGTGACTAGCTTTTTTCCCTGGGTCGTTACAAGTTGTAACTTTTTGATATACCAGATACCAACTCAGCTAGCCCTGGTAAAGAATGCAGGCCTAAGGGCAAGGTTTGGGTAGGGTTGATCAAACATAAACCATAGGCTTCAATCAGGCCATGTAAACTAATGTGCTAGCATAACAGTTGTATAAAGAACATTGGGAGTGAGATACAAAGAATAACTACCCATGGTCTTGTCTTCACTTATTAAGGGCCCACTTGATTAAAGGGTTGTAAAAACTTGAGAATCTCACCCATTAGGTGATAAGTGTCAAATATTGCATACTTGGACCCCTTTATTTACATTAGTTAATCATTTAGCTGTGTCGTTATTTAATATTTTGTGTTAGTTTTGTACTTTTAGTATTTTGTAAGTCGTTGAAGAAAAGCTAGAGCTTTAAAGGAAAAAATGCAAAGTTTGGAAGAAAGCAAACTTTGAGAAGACCTAGATGATGTGGTTAAGTTTAACCAAATCCAAGAAAAAGGTTAAATCAGATTAAATTGGATAAAAGATCAAATTAAATAAAATTTCGGATTGGATTCAAATTCAGATTCTGCACATATTTCAGTATTTTGACCATAACTTTCTGTTCAAATATCGGATTGAAGTGATTCAAATGGAATTGGAAAGCTAACTCAAAATACTACAATTTGTTATGAAATAAGATTTTCCTAATTCGGACAGTAACTATACCAAAATCGCACCGTAATTAAAGGACATAAATTTGGATGAATCCTATTCCGATTTCAGACTTCTATTTTGACTGGGAGACAGAGGTAGAATCCTATTCCGATTTCAGACTTCTGTTTTGATTATCTAAGTTTAATAAGGCTTCTAGGACTTTCATAAGCCTATAAATAGACTTCTTTGCATTCAAGAAAAGATATAGAATTCTAGAGAGCAAAATTCTACAATTTTTTTTTCTTTTTAGTTTAGGTTTTCTTTAGATTTAGGTTTTATTTTTATGTGGAGCTAAATTCTCAGCTAAGGTTGGGGTTGAAGTCTCATCGATGAAGAACATCAATGCTTTCATGTAAGTCTTTATTTATCTGATTTTATTGAGTTTAATATTTCAATTGTTTTACTTCTTTTCAATGTGTGAAGTGATTCTTAGATATCTTTTTTGATTTAAGGATAAACTTGATGATTTAAGATAATTTCACATAATTGATTGCTTGATTTTATTTGCCTAAATAATAGGATATCCCTTGTGATTTGTTCTACGGATATATTTGGTGTTTCAATTAAGATTGGATATCTTTTGTGATTTACGGATACATTTGATGATTTAATTGATATTGGATTCCTCTTGTGATTTGTGCAATGAATGGATACATGAGATAGTTTTGATTAATTGTTTGAAGCATAGTAAAACATATCTAAGATTTTAATTGTGAGATTCAGATTAATATTGATAAACATGGAAGTATGTTGTTTTGATTCGGTGAGTATGGATTCTCAAACCTTAGTATTTTATCTCTTAGTTTATTTTAATTAGTTTATGTTTGTCTTTTAATTTTTTAAACCAAAATTCAAAATCCTTTTGGAACTAGGTTAGGATTTAATTAGTTTAGATTTAAATTGCTTTTTCAAAAATACAATTCTTTTTGGGTTCGTCCTCGCACTTGCAATCCATTATATTGCAAACGATTTGTGCACTGGCGAGTATTAAAATTTGCACAACATTAGGCGGCTACTCCATAGCTAGGTGCTCTTTGGACAGCTACTATACAACTGTAATGCCCTTGTGAAATCAATTAACTAGCAATTGACTCCATGGTTCACCTACCCAGCCTTATTCCATAAGGAACAAAACTTAGGAATCTCATTCTTTCCGAAGAGAGTCTGCAGCAAAAGACTTTTCACTAAAGGATAGAGATAAGTATAATTTAAATCTACAATCATACATAACCAGAGTGAAACTTAAAGCAACATAATATAGATAGACTTCCAAGTGCTGAGGTCAAAGACTAGTCATCCAAATATATTACAGGCCACACTTAATTGTTCCGAAAATAACAAAGCCTACACTTAACAAGATATAACATAAAGATAATCTCAATTATATCTTGACGAATAGCTTCATTAGCGTCCCAATGGGACTTGAGTCAAACAGGATCTAGGTCTTCAAAAATGATCTGGATCAAGTCCTTCACAATGACTAGATGCCTCCCGGGATCAGGCTTCAGCTAAACTATTAATAACAACATTGGAATACATATAGGGGAAAAAGAAACATAAGAGTAAGTTCGACGATTTAGTGAGTAAAAATGCACATAACGTACACGTCATCAAATGGTAAACTTAATTGTTTGTATATCTCATGTAGCATTATGAAGTTATAGTTTATTATATGATCATGTATGCAATATAGATATAGTACATTTTATAATATGAGAATCAAGTCATAGTTCAACTCTATATGGTCTACCCGAGATATTACTCATTCTCAGTAAGGTTGGTGCTTTCCCGAAGGACATGTAATACAATACTAGTACTCGGATATTGCACACTACCTTCCATAGCACTAGCAGTCCGATCGAGTCCGACCTCAGGCGGCCCATACTACTAATGATGTATGTCCGGTAATGACCTGCCAATCAAACATGCATGCGTCAGTCATAAACAATCATTGGATCCAAGGCCAACATAAACACACACACACGCATTTGACCAAAGGGTTAACTTGTATAGTAAGCCCATGGCCGTTATCCTGCACGTACTGGTGTACCATGTAATATGATGCAATTAATCTTGTCCATATTTGATAAGTGCTAAAATATTCATATTTTCAGCCCTTATCTTACATGTTTTAATCCTTTGGTTGTAGTTAATTAGGCCATTTTAATTCCTTTTTGTGTTTTGCTGTTTTTACAGGCTTTTGAAAGAAAGTGAAGTAAAATTGGGTGATTTTGGCTCAAAAAGAGAAGATGGAAAAATTGGAGCTCCTTGGCACTGCGATCAATCGCAGGGTACCTGCGATCAATCGCAGGGTACCTGCGATCAAGCGCAATACCAGAGAAGATGCTGCACGAGCCAGGCCAGAAGCGATCGAGCCCAGGCCAAAAGAAGGATCGATTGCAGACCTGTGATCGAGCACACACGGGCTGCGATCGAGCGCACCCGTGCACATGAGGCATTCCAAGTGGCAGCTATAATGTCCCTATTTCCATATTAGGGTTTTTCAAACTCCAAATTGTAATAGGATTGAAACCCTACGAAACCCTAGGGTTTACTACTTTTCCAAGGACTTCTAAAGCTTATAAATAGACTCCTAAGCCTTTAGAATAAGCAGGCTTGGAGAAGGGAGAAGAATAGGAGCTCTCGAGTCAAGTCTCAGGTTTATTCTTTCCTTTCTTTTATTTTATTTTATGAAGATGTTTAACATCAACTCTATGTGCAGCCAATTTACTTAGTAGGGCTAGATTGAAGCCCTAGTTATGTTAAATTAATATTTCAATATTGGCGCCTTGTGATGATTATGTTCTGTTATTTAACTTGATTAATACTTGCTTGCATGAATTCATCATATGTGTATGCCTGATCAACATGTGCATGTGGTATGGACTTGTTAGTTAGATCAATTTGGATGACCGAGTCCTGGGTTTAGCTTAAGTAACAAAAGAATTCACACCGCGATTCTTGGGTTAATCAACATGGGGAACCGGGAGTATACACCCATGCCCTAGGCCCTGTGTGTTTGTCGATTTCCATAGAACATATGCTTTTCTAAAGAACAACTTAGTATATACCATGCTAAATCCTTTAGGAAAGAAAAGAGTTAGAGTATACACCCATGCCTAACTTGTTGCTTAGGGAAATCAATAGCTTAAGGAGTATACACCCATGTCCTTAAGTTGGCAAACATTAAATATGCATAACTTGATCAAAGCATTGGCATATTGAAATACTAGTTTAATATAATTAGTGGTGGATATCAAAGCCCTACCCTTTGTTATCATCACATCAACAATCAATTCTTATTTTGCTTTTGCTTAAAGAATCTATTTTTAAACATAAATTCAGCAATCCTCGTGGGAATGATCTTGTACTTGCACCCTATACTACCATGTTGACCTTGTGCACGTGCAGGTAAACCGTACAATTATTTACCTATTAATTTAGGTAGATTTTTGCACAACAATCTTTTACATGCATGCTTTTACAAATCTCATCATTTTCATTATGTTGCTTAATCAACATACGTTTTCACAAAATAGAGTTTACAGTAACCCAAAATGTATTTCATGAGAGTTGTAATGATGCACGTTTGGTACACATAAAATAATTATGCTATGGGAGGAAAATAACAACAAGTATTCATGTGAGTTTGTACTCACTTCAGTCGTAAAGCTCCTCCACAGATTCCTCCAAAACTTTCACACCCTCGAAATTTGAGAAGAGACCTATTATCGGTTCTAAACTCGAGCTAAAACAAGTCATAGACTAAAACATGTCCCAAATAGACTTTCTACTTGACCATCGAACGTTCAAACAAAAGGGTTTGAACATTCGAACACGACAACGAATGTTTGGATAGGAAGGGACAAACATTTGGTACTGGGCATAAAACCCATTTCGAACCAAAAAGCCGTAAATCGCTTCTAAGCAAGTCCTAAGGTCCTATCATGATCCCTAACAAAACTCTACCACAAAATAACACCTCCATGCAAAAGAAACTACGTATAACATCATCAAAATGTTAACATATCCTTAAACCAAGATTAAAACTAATAACATAACTACATGCTTAAAACTAACAAACTAAACTATGAATAATATCTAGACATCATAACAACAAGGTAAGAAATCAGCTAAGCTAAGAAGGTTTCCATCCTTTAGAGCAACACAACAAGAACACTTCATTCTCCTCCAAATCTTTTACACACACAAACATGAGTTTCACAGAGCAAAAGGGGCGGAAAAATGGGTTTAGGAATGAAGGAGGGTGGGGTATTTATAGGGGTAAAAAGTTGAGAATAAGATTGAGCCGCTTTTTCAGAACTGCATATAGTCGAACGTTCGGTGTACTATTACCCAACGATTCTAAGGGTGCAGACAAACGTTTGGTGATCCATGATCGAATGTTCATGAATGAGGTTAAGGGAGAACGTTCGATGGTCCAGGATCAAACGTTTGTGAGTGAGGATAAGGGAGAACGTTCGGTGGTCCATGATCGAATGTTCTTTACTGTGCTTTATAACGAGTGCTCATTGTACAAGCTTCAAACGTTTAGTTAAAAGCTTAAAAGTCAACATAGCACTTAATGACCCTAATGAACGTGGAAAAATTATTTACCCCTTCCCACTTAAGGTAATTACATCCTAGTAATTACTCGAGGTATTGCAACAACTATGATCCCATTGCATGACAAAGAAACAAGAAGCATCATCCAGGGATCACCTTCAAAAAAATCTTGCATAAGAAGAGTCACAAAACTCCAAAAAATGTGTGGCATCAAATAGCCTTAAAAACTCTATTAAATTTATCTCACAAAATCATCTAACATAACCATCAAAGCCTTTCCACGATGATGTCATATGGTTGGACTTTTCCCTTTTTTGCAAGTGCTCATGACTTAATCCAACCCAAAAAAATACTCATCGAGCTGTATATGGAAATGATGTTCCTCATCCTTTTAAATGAATGCTTCAAATTACATCAATGGCTTCACTTTCCATTCCAACCACGCTCTCATTCTCCTTCCCCTTTGTTTTTCCTCATCAACGTCATTGAGGTCTCATATCTCTTACTTTTTCTCCATATCATCGACTCGGATGGATCCACACAATGAAGGGCAAACAAAGTCCAAGGTGTTCTTGCAAGTCTTGTCCTCACACAAAATCTTGACAGTTGATCTCATATCGATGATATAGAACAACCTTGACTCGTAGCTCCTTCCTTATGCTCTACCACGCAAAGCCAGAGTGGGAATGCCATGCTTCTCTTTATGGCTCTCCCTTGTCCCTAAAGACAATTTGTCAGTCCGAGCTAGTTATGACACCTCCTAGTTCTTTCACAAAATCCTAGATGAACTCAAGATGCCCTTTATTTGTAGCCCTAACAACCGTATTACTAATACTATCAATAACACGTGACATGATTTCAAGTTCTACCTAATGAGTGAAAAAAAAAAGAAAAAAAAAAAAGAAGTGATATTATCATATGGACTTCTTTCAATGATGTACATTGTGTTGAGCACTACAATATATACAGTTAATATATATTCAAAAGAGAAACACATTAATTATAGATAACTAAGCATATTTCCTTGTGGAGTACTTTCCTATTGAGCTTGGCTTCAAGTTTCCTTGTGCGGAGAGATAAACAATGCGTTGGCTGAATTGATTTCCTTTCATGTGTGATTTGGGTGTGAACTCTTCTTGCTCATACAGTTGGATGTCTTTCCTAATTCAATTGAAACTCTACGAACGCAACTTTTTGACTTGGCTGGTATAGTCATTGCTTCTTGATTCACGACATCAGCCAAGATGTGATTCTCATGATTTGCTACATCTATAGCCTAATTTGCATCATGATTGGTGGCTGATTGTGTGTTGTTATTGACCTGGTTTACAACCACCTACAAACTAACAGGGAAAGCAAGCACCATGAACTTGTCACAGAGGAACGTAAAGTGGAAGGAAGAGAGACCCTTGGTAAATATATCAGCTATTGTTGTGCAAATTTCATATACTCGCAAGTACACAAATCGTTTGCAATATAATGTTTTGTAAGTGCGAAGTCAAACCAACAGGGAATTGTGTTTTTGAAAGAGCAATTTATATCTAAACTAATTAAATCCAAATCTAGTTCTGAAAGGGTTTTGATTTTGGTTTTAAAAATTAAAAGACAAACATAAACTAAATAAAATAAACTAAGAGATAAAATACTAAGGTTTGGGAATTCACACTCACCGAATCATAACAACATACTTCCATGTTTATCAATATTAATATGAAGTTCTCATAATTAAAATCTTAGATATGTTTTATTATGTTCCAAACAATTAACAAAAATCATCCCATGTATCCATTCATTGCACAAATCACAAAAGGAATTCAATATCAATTAAATCATTAGATGTATCCGTAAATCACAAAATATATCCAATCTTAATTGAAACACCAAATGTATCCGTAAAACAAATCACAATGGATATCCAATTATTTAGGCAAATAAAATCAAACAATCAATTATGTGAAATTATCTTAAATCATCAAGTGTATCCTTAAATCACAAAAGATATCTAAGAATCACTCTACACATTGAAAAGAAGTAAAACAATTGAAATATTAAACCCAATAAAATCAGATAAATAAAGACTTACATGAAAGTATTGATTTTCTTCATCGGTGAGGCTTCATCCCCAACATTAGTTGGGAATTTAACTCCACATAAATAAAATTAAAATCTAAACCTAAACTAAACTAAAGAGAAAAACTGTAGAATTTTGCTCTCTGGATTGTATATCATTTCTTAAATGCAAAGAGGTCTATTTATAGGCTTAGGAAAGTCCTAGAAGCCTTAGTAAATCTAGATAATTCGGAGGTCTATCTCCTAGTCAAAATAGAAGTCTGAAATCGGAATAGGATTCGTCCAGATTTGTGTCCTTTTATTACGGGGCAATTTTGGCATAGTAACTGTCCGAATTAGGAAAATCCTATTTCACAATAAATTGTATAATTTTGAGTTAGCTTTCCAATGCCGCTAGAATCATCTCAATCCTATATTTTAGCGGAAAGTTATGGTTAAAATACTAAGACATGTGCAGAATCTGAATTTGAATCCAATCCGAAATTTTTTGTAATCTGAAATTTAATTCAATTTAACATTTTCTTGGATTTGGTTAAACTTAATTACATCATCTAGGTCTTCTCAAAGTGTGCTTTCTCTCAAACTTTGCATTTTTTCCCTTTGAAACTGTAGTTTTTCTTCAACTACCTACAAAACACTAAAAACACAAAACTAATACAAAATATTAAATAACGACACAGCTAAAGGATTAATTAATGTAAATAAAGGAGTCCAAATATGCAATATTTGGCACTTATCAAACACTCCCAAACTTACATTTTGCTAGTCCCTTGGCAAAACAAAACGAAAAATAAAATGAAAGCAAGAAACATTAATCCTCTTTCGTGGGAGAGACGATTTCATTTAACATATGCAATAAGCTTTTTAAACCCCTAGGCATCTCTAGTAGACGAGTGAAGTCTCGTAAGGGCTTAGCAGGAATGATACCCACAAACATTATAGCACTATGTTGTTAACAAAAAAGAAGTTTCACAAAAACCATTGTTCTTATTCATGAGCAAGCTTAAAAAGACAAACACCATCATCATAGTCAAAAGGAAATCCAGAATCAACTTACTCATAAATGGACAATTGAGATCTCATATGTTCTGAAATGTGTAAAGTGTAATTAGCATACAATCATGAAGCTTTCAGTTGAAACTCAAGACAAGTTTCATAAAATTTGTAAAAATCTCTATAAAATGAAACAGCCAAGGCAAGATATGCATTTTTTTTTTTTTTTTTTAACAGGCTCTACAATGTTTAACTTCCTTAAGCTTTCTAATTGACCCATGTAACAAATGTTAGGCCAATGACTCCCAAGTTAGGTGGCTTTAGGGCACTAGATGTAAAACAGCCCTAAGGGCTTATTAAGTTAAGTCGAAAAGGCCACGAAGCCATATCAGCCATATCATAAATTGACACTGAACTTCACACCTTGTGACGCGAATACTCAATACTTAATGAGGCAAAAAGTCCGGTTACTCAGCGGAAAACTCAACATGATCTTTCTTTTCTTTTTCCTTCTCTTTTTTTATTTTTTTATTTATTTTTTATATCTTGCAAGCCAATGGTTATTCATCAATACGTCATCCAACAAATTTCAAAGAGAACGAGCTTAAGCTCAAGCATCATACCTCATAAAAAACATGCTAATGTGCTTATAAAAATTTATCTCAAAACAAGTGAAATCTCTTTTACCCAAAAATAAGTCAAAGAACTCAGACTCCTAATGACATAATGATGTGTTCAACCCTCTAAGCAAGCTAATAAAATGCAAATCACAGTTACAGTTTAACTCAAACTTGACAACAACATAGAACAAATTTTTTTTTTTTCAATTTTTTTTTTTAGCACAAAAAGACAAATAAAAATAAACAAATAAGAACAAAAATAAACAAATAAAGTGTTTTTCCATACCCCCAAACTTGAATTACATATTGCTGTCAATGTGTAGTTTAGAAATACATTACCGGAAGTAAGGAAATCTAAGTGTGAACGAGGATAGGGCATCCCCCAAACTTAAACACCAAAATACCTATCAACAAAAACTAACAGCAATATATTTTTTCACAGAAACAAAACTTCAAAAGATTAATTGTTGTTAGAAATAAAAACAAAAATAAAAACAGCATGTAATGAAAAAGGAAAGAAAGAATTTGTGGAATGAAGTGCAGAAAATAAACTGGAGAAGAAAAGTTTACAGCGCTTCCCCCTATCATGCGGATGACCAACCAATCTCTTCCACCCCTTCTTCTTCAAAACTTCATAGCCCTCTGGAAGGATATTTCGCCATCTTATATAGACTTGCTTGCTTCGATGGATCTTCTTAAGAAAGTGGTTCCTAGATTTGTGTGCTTGTGTACACACGTCCTTGAATATCTTGACATAAGATGGCTCTTGATGTGTCTCAAGAGGGACAGTGATGTAGGCAGAAGCTTCAATACTCACTTCCATGTCACAAGACACATTAGGATCTGTTGGGGGCTCACTGTTATCTTGGTGCTCAATTTGCTCAACTTGTTCAACTTTTTCTTCCTCCTCAATGTTATCCACAATTTCCTCACTCTCAAGCATGGTTGTGACTTGGGCATACTCATAATAAGAATTTTCGGAATCATCATCATCAATCATGTAGTGCCTTTCAGTCATCAATTGATTTTGAAACTCTTCTTCCTCTATTCTGTTGAATTCAGCAACTAGATGACTGATCTGTCCTTCCAACCTTGACATAGCTTGATGAGTGAAGTTCTTAAGTTCTTGTATGTCTCTGCTATTGGTCATGGTGGAGTTCTTCAGCTCTTGTATGGCTTGGGACAAGTTCACACTAGAATTCTTTAGCTCTTGGATATTCTTGTCAGTTGATTGCATGAATGCTTTCATCATGTCTTCTAGTGACGTCTGTGGTGCAAGCTGTGGCACTTGAGTGGTGGTTTGATATGCAGGCGGTTGAGCTTGATGATTGAACTGTTGATAGTCTGAATGGTGCAATTCATCAAATTGGTGAGCATAATTTCCTATAGCTTGAGTTTCCCACGAGAAATCATAATGGTTGCTCCAGTCCGGGTTGTAATAATTGGAATTTGAAGTAAACCCCAGGCTAGAGAAATTAGTGTTCATCTACTTATATGAAGAATTGGAAAATTGTCCCAGGATGGACAATCACTATGATAAGGATTAGAGCAGTATGAACATGGTTTATAAGGTGTATAAGTGTGAGAAAAATGGGTTGGGGTAGATCTAACTACTTTGAAGTGCTCTAATTTGTCACGTAAGTATTTAATCTCAGCTCGAATCTCAGCCTGAGAATCCATGATCACTCTCACTTTTTAGCACATAAAACATTAACTATATATATATATATATAATTTCCAATAAAATAAACTAAAAAAAAATTACTAATTTTGACAAATATCTACGGGACAGCTGCAATTGCTGCCTTTGCTGTGGGTGCGCTTGATCGCGATGATGTGCACTCGATCGTACTTAAGTGAAGATGCGGCAGTTAACAAGCACAGGTGCGCTTGAGCTTGCTGTCTTGGCCTCGAGTGCGTTCAATCATAGCAGGGCTGCGATCGATCGCACTAGTAGGTGTGTGTGGAAGGTGCTGCGGCAGAACTGTAAAACAAGCCAAAAAAAAAACAAAACAAAACAAATTGCAGAAAAATAAAATCCTAATTATAACTAGTAGAAGAATAAAACAAATTTAAAAATAAATTGGTTTCAAAAAGTGAACAATTCCCCGGCAACGGTGCAAAAAAACTTGTTGTGTAAATTTTAATATACTCACAAGTGCACGAATCGTTTGCAATATAATGTTTTGTAAGTGCGAGGTGAATCCACAGGGAATTGTGTTTTCGAAAGAGCAATTTATATCTAAACTAATTATCCTAATCTAGTTCCAAAAGGTTGATTTTGGTTTAAAAAATTAAAAGACAAATATAAACTAATTAAAATAAACTAAGGGATAAAATACTAAGGTTTGAAAATTCACACTCACCAAATCATAACAACATACTTCCATATTTATCAATATTAATCTGAAGTTCTCATAATTAAAATCTTAGATATGTTTTACTATGATTCAAACAATTAATCAAAACCATCACATGTATCCATTCATTGCACAAATCACAAAAGGAATCCAATATTAATTAAATCATTAGATGTATCCGTAAATCACAAAAGATATCCAATCTTAATTGAAACACCAAATGTATTTGTAGAACAAATCACAAGGGATATCCAATTATTTAGGAAAATAAAATCAACCAATCAATTATGTGAAATTATCTTAAATCATCATGTGTATCCTTGAATCACAAAAGATATCTAAGAATCACTCCATACATTAAAAAGAAGTAAAACAATTGAAATATTAAACCCAATAAAATCAGATAAATAAAGACTTACATGAAAGTATTGATGTTCTTCATCGATGAGGCTTTATCCCCAACCTTAGTTGGGAATTTAACTCCACATAAATAAAACTAAAATCTAAACCTAAACTAAACTAAAGAGAAAAACTGTAAAATTTTGCTCTCTGGATTGTATATCCTTTCTTGAACACAAAGAAGTCTATTTATAGGCTTAGGGAAGTCCTAGAAGCCCTAATAAACCTAGATAATTCAGAGGTCTGTCTCCCAGTTAAAATAGAAGTCTGAAATCGGAATAGGATTCATCCAGATTTGTGTTCTTTTATTGCGGGGTGATTTTGGCAGAGTAACCATCCAAATTCGGAAAATCCTATTCACAATAAATTGTATAATTTTGAGTTAGCTTTCCAATGCCACTAAAATCATCTCAATACAATATTTTAGTAGAAAGTTATGGTCAAAATACTTAGACGTGTGTAGAATCTGAATTTGAATCCGATCTAAAATTTTATCCAATCTGAAATTTAATTCAAATTAACCTTTTCTTGAATTTGGTTAAACTTAACCACATCATCTAGGTCTTCTCAAAGTGTACTTTCTTCCAAACTTTGCATTTTTTCCTTTAAAGTTGTAGTTTTTCTTCAACTACATACAAAACAATAAAAACACAAAACTAACACAAAACATTAAATAACGATACGACTAAAAGATTAACGAATGTAAATAAAGGGGTCCAAATATGCAATATTTGGCATTTATCAGCTATCTAATCATGAGTGGACAAATATCGAATTGAAATATCCTTGTTAATAAACTTCTTTCTAACAAAGTGAAGATCCACTTTGATGTGCTTGGTTCTAGCTTGGTGGACGGGATTGGTAGCAAAGGATAGTGCACCAATATTATCACACCAGATGGTGGGAAGCGTAGATGATAAGTGAATCTTAAGTTCTTGAAAAAGGATACGAAGCTAATAGACTTCAGCTGTTGTGATAGCAAAGGATGATATTCAGCTTTAGTGAAGGATCTTGACACTACCGTTTGCTTCTTTATCACACCATAAAATTCAGCACGAGCCAAAATAAATGCCAAAACCTGTCATGGAGCAGCAGTCATTTGGGTTGCCTGCCCTATCTAAGTCACAAAATGCCTCCAAACACAGTGGACCTTTAGGGAGTGTCCACCCATGATTAGGTGTACCTGTGAGATATTGAAGCACTTGTTGTCCAATGGAGAGTTGTGGGTGAATGAAGATGTTAACAAAATTGATTTATGAAATAAGCGATATCAGTGCATGTAAGAGTACAATATTGCAAGGCACCCACCACTTGTCGATACACACTGCGATTAGGTAAAGGCTCACCAGATGAGGAAGAGAGTTTGGAGCTAGAGATATACGATGCAAAAAAATAAAAAATAAAATAAAAAAGCTTTGGCACTAATCATACTTGACTTATGGAGTAGCTCACGGATGTATTTTGTCTGACGGAGGTGGAGACCACCGGTGTCTCATGAAGGCTCAATACCCAAGAATTAATTTAAATTCCCAGGGTCTTTGAGGGGAAACTCAAGTTGCACGGTAGAGACAAGAAAGGAAACAATAGCTTGGTTGTTTCCTATAAGTAATACGTCATCAACGTAGACCAGAACAAACATTAGAATACCATTAGAGTGAAATACAAATAGTGAGGAATCAACCAATGAGCCTGAAAAATCGACACTTTGCGGGAAGAAAGATTAGCCTATTAAACAAGCTCTAAGTGCCTCCTTGAAACCATATAAGGCCTTATAGAGTTTTAAAATAAAGGTAGGATAATTTGGGTCCACAAAGCCTTGTGGTTACTCCATGAAAATATCCTCCTCAAGTGTCCCATGCAAAAAGGCATTGGACACATCTAGTTGCTTCACTTTTCTAGTCAAATTGCATAGCAAGGGCTATGACCGACCGAATAGTGGCTTGTTTGATTATTGGACTGAATGTCTCCATATAATCAATGCCACTCCTTTGATCAAACCTCTTGGCCACAAGTCTGGCCTTACATCTGTCGATTAAACCATTGGGTTTTCTTTTGATTTTATAGACCCAATTGTTGAGAATCAGATTCTGATTCGATGGTCTAGGACAGAGTTTCTACATGTTTTTTGTAAGTGTATCATATTCCTGCTACATAGCTAAACGCCACTCAAGTGATGATTAAGCATGTTTAAAACTAGACGGTTCAATGTCGATAAGGAGAGAACTCAAGGCATGATATGGGTGTTTAGAGCAGTAGAATAAGGAGTGAAAATTGTCTATTCCTAAGGGATCAATCTGAGACCTGATGACCATTGAGTGTATTAGTTGTGGATGAGGAGTAGAGCATGGATAGGGGAAGGTCCAAAAGAGGAAAGAGTGTCGTGAGAGTCATTGGGCAACACATTAGCAATAGGGGTAAAAGTGGAGGCCAACTCGACATCTACATCAAGTTAGGAGGGCGGGATAGATGAGTTGGAAGTAGGATTCTCATGCAAATGTGAGGTCAAATGTGAATGTGGCGTGGAATGGGAATTATAGGAAGCCATGGTATGGGGAGCCAAGATATATGGACCATTTGGCATGGAATTGGAAGGAGAATCAAACCAGAGAATAAAGTAGGATACTTGACTTGACGCTATGATAGGTGGATCAGTGGGTATAGAATTTAAATGAGACTCACGATGAGAATGGAGAATAGGATAGTATACAAAAACTGGAGGAACCAGGGAAGGCTGTTAAGAAGCTATATGTGTATCCTTTGTGGGAAAAAATCCTTCATCAAATATCACATGTCGCGAAACATAAATTCTTTTATAGATAAGATCTAAGCACCTATAGCTAAGTTTATTGGAGCTATAAATCAGAAATATACATTTTTTACTCCGAAAATTAAGTTTGTATGGTGCATATGGTCTTAAAAGAGGGTAACAAGCACACCCAAAGACTTACAAGTTGGAATAATTCGGTTCATTTTTAAACAATTTGGAATATTGAGACATTTTCTAGAGTTGGTGAAGGTAACCGATTGATTAAGTAGATTTTTGTTTTGAAGGCATCTACCCAAGATTGTGAGCTTAAGTAAGATTAAGCCAAAAGAGACAAACTAACTTCCATAATATGTCTACGTTTTCTGTCCCAAATTCCAATTGCTCAGGGGTATAAGTTCAAGTTACTTGGTGATAAATCTCATTATTTGTTAGAAATGAGGTGAATTGTCGTGAAAGATTTTCACCCCCATCATCACTTTGAAATTTCTTAATGTTGCAAAAACATAAATTTTCAACAAGACTCTTAAATTGAACAAAGTAATGAAAAAACATTAGATTTTTTTAAAATGGGATGCATCCAAGTAAACCTAGAAAATTCATCGATAAAAAGAACATAATATCGACAACCATTGGACAAAATAAGTGAAGACCAAACATCATAATTGATAAGGTTTAATGGAGAAACATACTCACGAGTAGACTTGTTGTGCCAAATACTACCTAAATTAATAGATAATCATTGGTATGTTTTAACTCGCAAATGCACAAGATCAAAACAGTAGTATAGTGCAGCAAGTACGAGATCATTCACACGGAGATTGTTGATTTCGTTTAGAATTGATTAAAATATCAACTTTGTCACGAAATTGATATTGATATATTGAAAGGAAATAAAGATAAATAACCGGTAGGTCTTTGATATCCACCACTAATCATGCTCAAATAATATAACAATATGTCAATGCTCTAATCATATTATGAATACCTAATGTTTGCCAACCTAAGGGTATGAGTGTCTACTCCTTAAGCTAATGATCTCCTTAAGCAATGAATTTGGCATGGCTCGCATGGGTGTCTCCTTTAATTCTTTTCTTTCTTAAAGGATTCAGCATGGGTATCTACTAAGTTGTTCTTTAAGAAAGCATAAATCTGTGAAAATCGACAAATACATGAAGCCTAGGGCATGGGTGTCTACTCCCGCTTCCCCATGTTGATTAACCCTAGAACCCGTGGTGAGGTTCTTTTGTTACTTTATTGAGCCCAAGACTCGATAATCTAAATTGACTTAAATAACTAATCCATACCACATGGATATAATAGCCAGTCACACACATATGAGGAATTCAGTAAAGCAGGAATTAATCAAGTTAAGCATCACAATATGATTATCAGAAAGGCGCCAACATTGACATATTAAATAAATATAATTAGGGCTTCAATCTAACCCTTCTAAAGTATTAGTTACACATAATTAAAATAAAACTAAAAAGAAAAGGGAAAGAAAGAAGCAAAAACGACTCCTTGAAGTAGCCTCCAATTCCTCTCCCCAAAGTTGCGTCTAAAGATAGTCTATTGAATTATGAGGCTTAGAGGTTTATTTTATAAGCTTAGGAATACTCTAGAAATCCTAGAAACCCTAGTCAACTCGTAGGGTTTAGTCCTAGTTCAACTAGGACTAGAAAATCCCTAATATGGAAAGCAAAAGAAGTCTGGCCGCAACTGTCTTCTCTCTAGCGCACGAGTGTGATCGATCGCAGCACGTGCGCGCTCAATCGCAAGTCTGCGATCGAGTCTCCTCTTGTGCACATGAGCGCACACCTTGCTCGCTCATCTGGACCTCTCTAGAAGTGCGCTCGATCGCAGGTCCCCTGCGATTGATGGCACTACCAGAATGCTTTTGCTTGACTCAAATCTTCTAGCTTTTTCCCAATTTTCTCCTTTAAGCCCGATACTTCCAGAAATACTTTCTTTCTTCCAAAAAGCTATAAAACAAAGAAAATACAAAAAGAAAATAAAATAGCATAAACTAACAAAACTAAGGAATTAACAAATATAAGCTAAGGGTTAAAATATGAATATTTTGGCACTTAACAAGACTCACTAAAGGGCAATTTCTTGCCTTTTCCTAATTGGCAAGAAGGACAAACATGCGATTGCACTAAACCACCAACAAATGGTAGACACTTAGTAGTGAACAATAGAATCAACAAAGTGTCCTAGCTTTGAGTGCCATACATAAAAAGTGGCTTTTATTCCTAGAAACGTTGTGAAACCATGACATTTATTTAATGAACTTTTCCTCGCATAGATAGGATATAACTCAGGTTCACTCAACCCTTCCAGCAGTGTTGCTCCCATTAGGATGTCCATTAGAATGTAATGGGAAACCATAAGTAAAATATAGCAATTATTATCAATACAAAAAGATAAACTACTACGAAAAGTTTCTTACATGAATCAAAAGTCAATATTAAGAATTGTCTAAAGGATTAATTGAATTAATCGAAAATATAAACTATAGTGTAATTAAAATTGTTCAGTGGAATTGTTAAGTGCTAAAATATTTATATTTTTAGCCCTTAACTTACATGTTTTAATCCTTTGGTTTTAGTTAATTAGGTCATTTTAATTCCTTTTCGTGTTTTTCATATTTTTGCAGGCTTTCGGAAGAAAATGAAGTAAATCTGGAAGATTTAGGCTCAAAGAGAGAAGATGGGAAAAATGCGAGCCCCTGACATTGCGATCGCTCACAGGTTCCCCGCGATCGAGCACTGTACTAGAGAAGACAAAGCATGAAGCAGGCCACGAGCGCACAACAGAAGAGGCTCGATCGCAGACCTGCGATTGAGTGCACACAAGTTGCGATCGATTGCACCCGTGCGCAAGAGACACACCAAAGTTGCGGACAATATGCTAGTATTTCCATATTAGGGTTTTCCAACTTCCAATTGTAATAGGTTTTGAAACCCTACGAAATTCCTAGCTTTACTAGTTTGTCAAGGACTTCTAAAGCCTATAAATAGACCCTTAAGCCTCTAGAATAGGTATGCTTTGTAAGGAAAAGAATTGAAGCTCTTCGAGTTCAAGTTTGTTTCGGGTTTATTCTTTTCCTTTATTTTATTTTATTTTATAAAGATGTTTAACATCAACTTTATGTGTAACTAATTTAATTAGTAGGGCTAGATTGAAGCCCTAATTATGTTTTGTTAATATTCAATATTGGCGCCCTTGTGATGATCTTGTTATGACATCTAACCTGATTAATACCTAGTTTCATGAATTCCTCATATGTGTGTGCCTGATCAACATGTGCATGTGGTATGGACTGGTTAGTTAAATCAATTTGGATGACCGAGTCCTAGGTTTAACATAAGTAACAAAAGTAATCCACACCGGGTTCTTGGGTTAATTAACATGGGGAACCGAGAGTATACACTCATGCCCTAGGCCTCATGTGTTTGTCGATTTCCACAGAATATATGCTTTCCTAGAGAACAACTTGGTATACACCATGCTAATTCCTTTAGGGAAGAAAAGAGTTAAGAGTATACACCCATGCCTAACTCGTTGCTTAGGGAAATCTATAACTTAAGGAGTATACACCCATGCCCTTAGGTTGACAATCATTAGATAGATATAACTTGATCAAAACATTGGCATATTGATATATTAGCTTAATATAATTAGCGGTGGATATCAAAGCCCTACCTTTTTATCATTATTAATTTAAATCCAATCTCTTGTTTTATTTTACTTTGGGAATTGATTTTAGACAAGATTCAGCAATCCTCGTGGGAATGACCCTGTATTTGCACATTATACTACTATGTTGACCTCGTGCACTTGCGGGTAAAACATCCAGTTATTTGCCTATTAATTTAGGTAGGTAATTGTGAACAACAAGTTTTTGGCGCCGTTGCCGAGGATTGCAGTGAATTTTGTTTAAAATTATTTTCCTTTAGTTGTATTATTTTAATTTTTAATTTTCAGTTTTGTTTTTATCACAAATATTTTCTGTTGATTCTTAATTTTTTCTATTTTCTGTTTCAGGTTGCGGACTAGCATTCTGTGATTCCGATCGAGCGCACCAACCTCCGATCGAGCGCAGTTCCAGGGAGCATCCGGACCAGTAGCACTGAAGCTGCCTGACAGAAGAAGCAATTCAATTGATGCAAGGTCGTTGATCTCAAGACTCAACCGTCATTCCATTTGATCCTGAAATTGAGCGGACAATTCGACAACGACCTAGAGACAAAGAAGAAGAGGAAGAAATTAAGATGGAAGATTTGCAAGAGAATCCAATTGGGCCAAGACCATTAGAGGCAAATCCACCACCGGTGCGGAGACCGATGAAGCAGACATTCATTCCAGCAAACCTCCATCAACCCTCGTGCATAGCATATCAACCGGAGGTGGAAGGCAACTATAATATTTCTCCTTAAATCCTTAATGCATTGACTCACTTCAAAGGCACAGCTACTGAGAATCCCAACTTGCATCTTAAAGAATTCTTTGATTTATGCAAGTTGCAGCATGTCCAAGGCCTAACTCCAGAGAGACTCAGGTTAGTCCTCTTTCCTTTCTCTTTGAAAGATAATACTAAACTGTGGTATAATTTTTTGCCTGCAGATTCTATCCATACTTGGGAAGAATTAGCCATCAAGTTTCTGAAGAAGTTTTTCCCAGCTCAAAAGTCAAGAAAATGTAAAAGGGAACTTCAAATGTTCCAATAACGAGATGGAGATCTGTTCTTCGAGGCATAGGCTCACTTCAATTCATTGCTTCTAAAGTGCCCACATCACAACATCCCTCAAGATGATCAGGTACAAATTTTCTATGAAGGTTAAGATGATACTAACAAAGGGATGGTTGATTCAGCTTGTGGAGGAGCACTTATGGAGAAGAGTTGTGAGGAAGCAATTGAGCTATTTGAAACATTAAGTGAGCATTCCCAGCAATTTTGCTCTAGAGGAAGGAGAGGAGCCAAGTGTAACACCCCGGTCCCATATTGGGAAGATGAGAAGAAGTCCACATAGAGTGGGTAGTTTATAAAGATAGTCATGGGTGCTAAGTCCCACATTGCCTAGTTACTAGGTGAAACTGGGCTTTATAATGAATTCTAGGGAAACTCCAAATTGACTAGTCATTTTGTGGTAATAGCGCAGATGTGGCTAGCGCTTTTCTCTGGGTCGTTACAAGTGGTATCAGAGCCACCTACTAACGCCAGGCCATGTGGTATTAGAGCACTGCATGACATAGCCCTGACGAGGACGTCAGGAATTTAAGAGGGGGAGTTTGTAACACCCCGGTCCCATATTGGGAAGATGAGAAGAAGTCCACATAGAGTAGGTAGTTTATAAGGATAGTCATGGGTACTAAGTCCCACATTGCCTAGTTACTAGGTGAAACTGGGCTTTATAATGAATTCTAGGGAAACTCCAAATTTACTAGTCATTTTGTGGTAATAGCGCAGATGTGGCTAGCGCTTTTCTCTGGGTCGTTACACCAAGAGCAAGGGCATGTATGAATTAAACTTCAATGGGGGATTGCCCAATCAGATGGCCGCTGTGGAAAAGAAGTTAGACTTGATTGTCAAGGCCATGACTACTCAGAAAATTTCACCTCTGCAATAAGACACACCAATCCAGGTATGTGCTATTTGTTCCCATCTAGATCACACTACTGAGACGTGTCCTTTATCTCCATTTGCAGAGCAAGAAGGGGTGAATTATGTGGGACAAAACAATTACCCCCACAAGAACAATCTGTACTCCAACACTTACAATCCAGGATGGCACAATCATCTCATTTTTTCTTGGAGTAACAATCAAGGACAGCAGAAGGGGCCCCAACAAGCAAGCCAACCAACTCAAGAGTCAAAATTGAACCAACTGGAGAATATGATACACAACCTGGTGACCTCACAATAGCAATTCTCAGTTGATCAGAAACAATTCAATACAAAGACTGATCAAGCCATTTAAAAACTGGAATTGCAATTGGGGCAGATGGCAAAGGAGCTGAGTGAGAGGAAGCAGGGAGAATTTCCAGCTCAAACAATACCTAACCCAAAGAGTCACCAGCAGCTGAAAGCAATCACAGTGCTCAAAAATGGCAAAGTCATTGGAACTGAAGAGCCACCGCAAGGAACTCCAGATGAACCATCAACTTCTAAGGTAAACAAAATGGAGAAGGTAAATGCACCTCCCTTTCCTCAAAGGTTAGTGAAACCAAAGAAAGAAAAACAACTCATGGATATCTTTGAGACTCTGAGGAAAGTAGAAATCAATATTCCCTTGTTAGATGCAATTAAACAGATTCATTCTTATGCCAAATTTTTAAAGGATTATTGCACCAGCAAAAGGAGATTTCAGGAGCATGAGACTGTGGCCCTAACAGAAGAGGTAAGTGTAGTTTTAATGAGAAAATTACCACCTAAGCTAACAGATCCGGGGAGTTTTACCATTCCTTGCAGGATAGGGGACCATCTTTTTGAGCATGCATTACTGGATCTGGGGGCAGGGGTCAATTTGCTGCCTTACATGGTATATGAAAAGCTAGGTTTGAGGGAGCTTCAACCAACCTCTGTTACCTTGCAATTGGCAGACAAAAGCATCAAAAGTCCAAGAGGTATACTTGAGGATGAGTTGGTAAAGGTAGGTACATTTATTTTATCTGCTGACTTCATTGTGTTAGATGTGGAAGAATCCTCTATGCCATTACCCTTACCTATCATCTTAGGAAGACCCTTTATGAGAACTGATGATACTACAATAGGTGTAAAAAAGGGTACAGTAAGTATGAAGGTGAATGGTGAGACAATAGAATTTAAAATATTTAATGCAATGAAATTACCTCATGATGATTTAGAATGTTTTGATGCTTGTATGATCCAAAGTGTTAGTGAGCCAGTTTTGCAGGAACCACAGAAAGATCCATTGGAGGCCACCCTCACCCATAGTCTTACAAGTCAACACATTGGGCCAGCCTATGCATATGTTGCTGAGGATATTAGTGGAGCAGAACAACCTCTTCAAGCTAGTCCACCATACCCAAGTACCAAAAGAAAGCCGCAGCTGGATGAATTGGACGACAATAAGCTCCACAAGAAAAGACCCAAGGACCACTACCACAAAAAGCATATCAAGAAGGCGTCCCATGTGGAATTGAAATTGTCAACCTATCAAGAAGGTCTTGTTCCTGCACCACCAAGGGCACTTGAGCCACATTCTGTATAGCTCAAGTGTAGCTCTCTACACTAGGGACATTACAGTCACAAGTAGAAGCGTTTGAGCAATCCAGGAGCTCAAGTGCATCTACTCAAAACAGTGGTATTGAGGCCATTGAAAGCGGTACTTTTTTTTTCATCTTGTTTTTCATCATATCAATTTCTTTACTTTACATGTGTCTCACTTATCCTTTGTGTTTCTTTTTCATCGTTGTACATTATGTATTAAAAAAAAAAAAAAATTACTTTCTGTTACTACGATCGATCGCAGCCAGCATAGGATCGAGCGCAATAACCGAATGTTGGCTTTACACATTCTGTTAGTGCGATTGAATGCACCTTGGGTGCGCTCGAGTGCACCTCAGCCACACACTCGCACCCCTGGCCGAATGTGATCGAGCGCACCATGTGTGCGATCGAGCGCACTCGGACGGCAGAGCACGTGACCTATTTTAGGTCACTTTCCCCCCTATTCTCCCACACACACTCACAGCGCCGTACATGTTCTCCAAGCACCCAACTCCACTACTACCACACCTCCACCGTTTTATACCATTTCAACCACCACCACCGCACCGCACCAGCACTTGTAAGACTCCATTATGCCCCACAGCCACCACCCTCATCACATCTCACACACACCTTACCATCAACAACCCAACTGTGGGAGTTCATCCACCCACATTGCCTTCTGTGGTCGGGATTTCTTATTTTGCAGGGGGTTTTGAGCGGTGTTGCCTTGTATTGCAAAGATGACCATCTCCAGCGCACACAAGGTGTTAGACAAAAGTCCCTAATCAAGCACAAAATGCCAAGAACCCGTACTTCATCCTCCAAGAGATCCGATGTAGCACCCTAGAATTTTCAAAGATATTTAAATAGATTATTTTGATGATGATGTTATTTTAATATCAATTTTAGCCAATGATTTTTGGGAAAATTTATGGTGCTACAGAGAGTGATAATTAGAGAATGGTAATTGGTGAAATAATAGGATAGTGAATGGTAAGAAGAATTGTATTGGTAGGTAGAATAGTAAGGGAAGGTAGAATAGTCAATGGTAGGTGTTATAGTATAGGAATAAGAAGGGTAAAATTGTAAATGAAAGGTAAAATAGTCAATGGTAGGTGTAATAGTATTGGTATAAGGAGGGTAGAATTGTAAATAAGAATGTAGAATAGTCAACGGTAGGTATACTAAGTGGGTAGGTGGAATAGTAAAATGAGGTAGAATTGTAAATTGAAGGTAGAATAGTATTTGATTTTTTTTCCTATAAATAGAGCTCTTCCCCTTCACAAATTTCACCACTCATCACCCTTCTCTTGCACATATTCATCCTTCTTCCGCTTTCTACTCGGTCTTTCTTCTTTCTGAGTGTTTACTCAGAGTAGAGAGAGAAAGGGCGAGACAAAGCGCTGCAAGAAAGAAGAACACGAGAGATAGCGGACTTGAGAAATTAGTTTCAAAAGATATACTAATGGTGTTAGTCGGATTGGAGCAACTAGATTCCTTCAGGCCACTTTTAGCTTTAGTCTAGAAGTAAGTAAATTCACTACCCCTTCTAAGATTACTTCATGTCATGCTATTTATTCATTCTTGTATCAAACTGTAAATGATTATTTTATTTACATGTTATGGAGATATGTTGCATGCATGCAGGATTTCTAAAAGAATTATTTAGAAAGTTTCTATTTCTTTAAACGCTTTCTAAGTACAACAAGTTTATATTTGGAAAAGTTTCCATTTTGAGAAAATAAAGTTGAGAAATGATGATGATTATAAGAAAGAAGAATGATGAAAAACCCTCTTACATGTTGCCCTAAGATGCATCCAAAAAAAAAAATACAGAGAAAAGTACATGAAATGATTTAAATGTTTATGAAATGAGGACACATGTATGAAGGAGAGTATTTTTGGCCCCAAGATAAGTAAGGATGAGAGCAGTTCGGTACCGATACTCGGATCGAGGCGAAACCACTGAAGGAGGCTATGCAAGAAGGTGATATTCCATCAACATGACCGCTGAGTGCACCAAGAAAGAGTTAATTGACGGTCAAGCATGGCTGAGGACACAGTTCAATGCCATGGTTACAAGGACCCGCAACCCTCGTACACATGGGTAACAGTGTACATTTGCCCTAATATGAGAAAATGATAATATAATTTCAACGATAATATACTATAATGATTTACAATGATGATTTATAATGATGCATTATGATAATGATTTATAAAGATGATTTATGACGATGATTTATTACAAGATGTAATAGTATGTATATGCTACGGGAGATGCAACCGTACATACATGTATTATTATGGCTGGATATATATTTATTTGTGAAAATGATTTTCAAAACTTAGGACAAGGAGTAAAACTATTTATGGTTGTGGACTTTACTTGCTGAGCCCCTTTTGGGCTCATTCAGTTTTATTTGTTGTTTTCAGGTAGAAATGACACTGGAATAGGAGGCCGGAATTGGGGCGGGAATAATTAATAATTTTCAAAGTTTTTTCATACCAGTTATTGTAATAATATGATACTCCGCAACTAAAGTTTAATGTTTTCTAATTTCGCTTGTAATAAAATCACTTGAAGAATGTTTTATACATTTATCGTATCCTTTAAAATCAAGTACTCTGATAGACCTTATAGATCTTTGCAAAAACTTTTGTTGTAAAAGAAGAAAAGTGGCAAACTCAGCCTTAACGGGCTGGGGATGTTACATCCGAGGCCCAAGCTATTTCTCCCCCGCCCACTTTTGAAGAGCGGGAGCTGCTGTTTGAGACCACCTTCGCCATTCGCGAAGACTTTCAAAACCATAAGGCGACTCAATGGGCGGTCGCCGAGTTCAAGCGTCGGGGGCTTAAGAAGCTATTCAAACTGGTCACCTCCACTGCCTACCGGAAGTTGGTGATCGAGTTCCATGCCCGCCTATCCCATGATTGCAACAAGCCAGCTACCCTTTCTTCCAAGGTGCAAGGCCAAGTTGTTGATGTGACACGGGCCGACATTGCCGTTGCTCTTCAATGCATGATGAGCATCCTCCAGAAACCGCACATCTTGCCGAGCAACCGCCCCGATACTATGTGGCGAAAATCATTGAGGACAATTGCCAATGGCAATATGCCGATGCCCATCATAATGCCAGTAGCCGATCCAAGCTACCCCAACTGCTTTGGTTTGTAGACTCCATATTGCACCGTAATGCCTTCCCCTTAGGACACAAAACTCAGAAGCATGATCAATTTCTCCAAACCCTCTATGCCTTCCACAACGATGTCTGGTACTCCATTCCCGACATCATTTGGAACCAAATTCATAAATTTTGGAATAGAGTACACATTGGAGGAGCAGAGTCCACACACTCATGGGGGTTGCCCTTCCCATACTTAATCACCTACATTCTTCAGAATAAGGGCATCAAGGGCACCGCAGCTAATGAGCCAGCCACTACTACTCTAATATTTGGTATTTGCCAATGGAACAAGAGCTGCTCCCATATGCCCCGGGTACTCCCAGCACCAATAGCTGGTGAAGAAGAGAGTGAGGCTGAGCCAATGGCCGAAGATGAACTGGCAACAGCAGACGAGGAGGAGCCCCCGATCATTTTTTGAGTAGCACAGTACCGCTCCCTTAGTGAAGAGATGGCGGGCCTTTGAAGAGAATTGGCTGATCAAAGAAGGGAAGCTCAAGAAGATAAAGCACTAATGGATCAACGATTAGCTACCTTGGAAGAATTGATGCGGTCCATACTTAACCGTTTGCCACCACCATCTGGAGCATCTACTTCTGGACAACACTGAGCAGGGACCACCGTCTGACTGAAGACGTAAAACTTAGCGCTCATGGGAGGCACCCCATAATTATCCTTCTATTTTGTTTTGTTTAAATGTGTTTCAGTTAATCTTTTTATTTATCTTTTGTTTTGTTCCTTTTTACTTGTTTTTGTGTTTTTATTTTGCGGGGACAAGTGTGCTTCAATTCAAGTTTGGGGTATCCTATGAGCCATGCTTTCCAAGATCATGTCGACCATCTCCTGGGTACACTCTTTCCTTTATAGACACATTGGGGACAATGTGTCATTTAAGTTTGGGGATATGGGTACACATGATTGTTCACACTTTGTCCCAATTTCAAGTTATTTGTTTGTGTATTTGCTTGTTCATATTCAAAAAAAAAAAAAAAAAAAAAAAAAAATTATGCATGTTCATGTTTGCCCTAAAATTCTAAGTTGATCTAAAAGAATGGTGGCTTGAATTCATCAGTAAACTTAAAATTTTGAACTCACATGATCTGATGAGTGAATCTATTAATTTGATTACTTGTTTAGGTCAGTTGAAAAATCACATGTTTGATCTGATCACACAAGCACATTAGCACATAATTTGTGAGGTATGACATGAGGTCTCATATGTGTGTTTCTGCATCTTGGATGAAATTGGATGACTTATTAGATGACACTGTGGCATATATATTGTGAAAAAAAAAAAAACAAAAAAACAAAATATAAAGTAAATGATCGCTGAGAAGCTTTTCACTAAGTAGCTAGACCTCTTGCCTTAAAGTATTGAGTGTTCACGTCAAAAGATGAAAAATGTTGATTTGATCAATGTCATGGTTAGTTTGATTTTGTAGCCTTTTTTACTCGAGTTAGTAGGTCCTTAGGGGTGTCTCTACACCTCATGCCCTAAAACCATCTGGTTTGGGAGTCATTGACTTAACACTCGCTACAAGGGTCAATTAGAAAGCTTAAAAGAACCAAGCATTGCACAACTTGACGAAAAAAAAAAAAAAGAGAGAAAGAGAGAGAAAAAGAAATATGCCATGGTTGTTCATTCTAATAGGGATTTCAATTAATTTTGACAGATGGAGACATTACATGTTGAAAATATTTGGAAGTCTCATAATTTTGTGCTAATTCACTATACACAAATTTCAAACTTGTGATGATTTAGTATGTCATTTGTAAGTAATTACACATTGAGGTTCCAATTCATTGTGAAGATGGAGTTCATCTTTTTAAGCTTGCTTATGAATGAAAATCATAATCTTGAAGTGATACTTTAATTTCTGGGATAACATGAACTGTGCATGATGTTTGTGGGTAACATTTCTGGAAAAACCCTCACGAGACTTCACTTGTCCTCTAGAGAATTCCTAGAGGTTTAAAAGGCTTGTTGCATATGCTAAATGCAATTGTACATCCCACAAAAAATGAATTTATCTTTTTGTTCTCTATTTTTCACTTTTGTTGTTAGTTTTATATTGCTAAGGGACTAGCAATATGTAAGTTTGGGGGTGTGTTAAGTGCTAAAATATTCATATTTTTAGCCCTTAACTTACATGTTTTAATCCTTTGGTTTTAGTTAATTAGGGCATTTTAATTCATTTTTGTGTTTTCCATATTTTTTCAGGCTTTAGGAAGAAAATGAAGTAAATCTGGAAGATTTGGGCTCAAAGAGAGAAGATGGAAAAAATGGGAGCCCTTAACATTGCGATCGCTCACAGGTTCCCTATGATTGAGCGCCATACCAGAGAAGACAAAGCATTAAGCAGGCCACGAGCGCTTGAGCACACAACAGAAGCGGCTCGATCGCAAACCTACGATCGAGCGCACACGGGTTGTGATTGATCGCACCCATTCGCAAGAGACACACCAAAGCTACGGCCAGAATGCTAGTATTTCCATATTAGGGTTTTCCAACTCCCAATTGTAATAGGTTTTGAAACCCTACGAAATTCCTAGGGTTACTAGTTTGCCAAGGACTTCTAAAACCTATAAATAGTTCCTTAAACCTCTAGAATAGGTATGCTTTGTAAGGAGAAGAATTGGAGCTCTTCAAGTTCAAGTTTCGGGTTTATTCTTTTTCTTTCTTTTCTTTTATTTTATGAAGATGTTTAACATCAACTTTATGTGTAACTAATTTAATTAGTAGGGCTAGATTGAAGCCCTAGTTATGTTTTGTTAATATTCAATATTTGATTAATACCTAGTTTCATGAATTCCTCATATGTGTGTGTCTGATCAACATGTGCATGTGATATGGACTAGTTAGTTAAATCAATTTGGATGATCGAGGATAAGTGCCAAATATTGCATATTTGGACCCTTTTATTTATATTAGTTAATCCTTTAGCTGTGTCATTATTTAATATTTTGTGTTAGTTTTGTGTTTTTAGTATTTTGTAGGTCATTGAAGAAAAACTACAGCTTTAAAGGGAAAAATGCAAAGTTTGGAAGAAATAATACTTTGAAAAGACCTAGATGATGTGGTTAAGTCTAACCAAATCCATGAAAAGGTTAAATCAGGTTAAAGTTCAGATTGGATAAGATTTCGGATCGGATTCAAATTCAGATTCTGCATATGTATTAGTATTTTGACCATAACTCTCCGTTCAAATATCGGATTGAAGTCATTCAAATGGCATTGGAAAGCTAACTAAAAATACTAAAATTTGTTGTGAAATATGATTTTCGTAATTCGGACGGTTTCTATACCAAAATCACCCCGCAATTAAAGGACACAAATCTGGACGAATCCTATTCCGATTTCAGACTTCTATTTTGACTGGGAGACAGACCTCCAAATTATCTAGGTTTACTTGGGCTTCTAGGACTTCCCTAAGCCTATAAATAGACTTCTTTGCATTCAAGAAAAGAGACACAATCCTAGAGAGCAAAATTCTTTTGTTTAGTTTTTCTTTAGGTTTAGGTTTAGGTTTAGATTTTATTTTTATGTGGAGCTAAATTCCCAACTGAGGTTGGGGATGAAGCCTCACTGATGAAGAACGACATCACTTTTATGTAAGTCTTTATTTATCCGATTTTATTGAGTGTTATATTTCAATTGTTTTACTTCTAATCAATGTGTGGAGTGATTCTTGAATATCTCTTGTGATTCAGGGATACATGTGATGATTTAAGATAATTTCATATGATTGATTGCTTGGTTTTTAACTCATAAAAATTGGATATCCCTTGTGATTTGTTCTACGGATACATCTGGTGTTTCAATTGAATTTGGATTCCTTTTGTGATTTGGGCAATGAATGGATACGTGGGATGGTTTTGATTAATTCTTTGAAGCATGGTAAAACATATATAAGATTTAAATTGTGAGAACTTCGGATATTGATGGATATGGAGTATGATGTTATAATTCGGTGAGTGTGGATTCCCAAACCTTAATCTTTATCTTTTGTTTTATTTAGTTTATGTTTATCTTTTAATTTTTAAAACCAAAATTCAAAACCCTTTTGGAACTAGGTTAGGATTTAATCTGTTTAGATTTAAATTGCTCTTTCAAAAATATAATTCTCTGTGGGTTCGACCTCGCACTTGCAATTCATTAAACTACAATTGATTCGTGCACTTGCGAGTTAAATAAATTTGCACAACAAGTTTTTGGCGCCGTTGCCGGGGAATTGTTCAATTTTTTAAACCAATTTATTTCTAAATTAGTTTTATTCTTCTACTACTTATAATTAGGATTTTATTTTTCTGCAATTTGTTTTGTTTTATTCGTGTTACTAATAAAAAAAATAAAAAAATAAAATAAAATAAAAGATTTTTCTTGTTGTTTTTTGTTTTGTTTGGCTTGTTTTACAGTTCTACCGCAGCACCTTCCACACATTACCGCGATCGATCGCAGTCACAGCAACTGTAGCAGTTCCGTAAATCTTTGCCAAAAATTTATTTTTGGTCCTTTTTGTGAGTTTTTAAATTTTAGTTTTATTTTAGTTTTAGTTAGTTAGTCATTTTTTTTTATATATTTAAAAATAAAAAATAAAATTGGTTAATGTTTTATATGGGATATTTGCATGCTAAAAAGTGAGGGGGAAGCATGAATTTTCATTTTAATGATTTTAATGCCTCGTCTAGTCATAGGAAACCAGCTCCTACTAACTACCCTCAAAATTTTTACCCACATAAACCATGTTCATATTGTTTCAATCTTTATCATGAGGAAAACAATTGTCCAGATCTGCGAGCTGAGCTCGATGACTTATGGGACAAATTATACCAAATCAGAGCAACTAGATCTAACTTTTCATATGAACAAATGAACACCAGTTTCTCCAGCCCGAGGTTTGATTCAAATTTCAATTGTTATAACTCGGACTAGAGCAACCAATATGATTTCTCAAGATCAGCTCAGGCTACCGGAAATTATGCTCACCAATTTGATGAATTGCACCAGTCAGAATATCCGCAATTCGATCATCATGCTCAACCTCCTGTTTATCAGTCTACCACTCAAGTGCCACAGCCTGCACCACAATCATCACTGGAATACATGATGAAAACATTAATAGAAAAAGTTGACCAATCCAACTCCCAAGCTATACAAGAGCTCAAGAATTCCAACTCCCAAGCTATACAAGAGCTAAAAGGTTTTACCAATCAAGCTGTACAAGAGCTGAGGAATTCCAACATGGCTAATGGCAGAGACATACAAGAACTTAAGCAGGCCATGACCAAGATAGAAGGACAGATCGGTCACCTAGTTGCTGACTTCAACAGAATAGAGGAAGAAGAGCTCCAAAGTTAGCTGATGGCTGAAAGGCACTACATGATTGATGAGGATGATTCCGAAAATTCTTATCATGAGCATGCCCAAGTCACCATCATACTTGAGAGTGAGGAAATTGTGGATAACAAAGAGGAGGAAGAGAAAGATGAGCAAGTTGAGCACCCTGAGCAAGTTGAGCACCATGAAAATAGTGAGCCCCCAATTGATCCTGATCTACCCAGTGACATGGAAGTGAGTACTGAAGCTCCTGCGACATATCAAGAGCCCAAAGCCTCATCGCCTGAATGTCTCAAAGAGCCATCTTATGTCAAGATACTCAAAGACTTGTGCACTCAAGCACACAAATCTAGGAACCACTTTCTTAAGAAGATCCTTCGAAGTAAGAGATTCTACAAAAGATGGCGAAATCTCCTTCCAGAGGGGTATGAAGTTTTGAAGAAGAAGGGGTGGAAGGAATTGGTTGGACATCCGCATGATCGGGGAAAGCGCTGTAAAGTTTTCTCCTCCAGTTTATTTTCTGCACTTCACTCCACAAATTCTTTCTTTCCTTTTTCATTATATTGCATTTCTTTTTATTTGTTTTTGTTTCTAACAGAAATTAATCTTTTGATGTTCTGTTTCTGTGAAAAAAAATATATTGCTGTTAGTTTTTGTTGACAGGTGTTTTGGTGTTTAAGTTTGGGGGACGCCCTAGCCTTGTTCACACTCAGATTTCCTTACTTCCGGTAATGTATTTCTTTACTACACATTGAGGGCAATGTGTAATTCAAGTTTAGGGGTATGGAAAAATACTTTGTCTATTTATTTTTGTTCTTATTTGTTTAATTTGATTTGTCTTTTTGCGTTAAAAAAAAAATTGAAAAAAAAATAAAAAATTTGTGCTATGTTGTTGTCAAGTTTGAGTTAAACTGTAACTGTGATTTGCATTTCATTAGCTTACTTAAAGAGTTGAACGCATCATTATGTCATTTTGAAGCTTGAGTCCCTTGACTTATTTTTGGGTAAAAGAGATTTCACTTGTTTTGAGATAAATTTTCATGAGCACATTGGCATGTTTTCTGTGAGGTATGATGTTTGAGGCTTGTTCTCTTTGAGATTTGTTGGATGACCTATTGATGAATAACCATTGGCTTGCAAGATATTAAAAAAAAAAAAAAAGAGAAAAAAATAAATAAAAAAGAGAAGGAAAAAGAAAAGAAAGATCATGTTGAGTTTTTCACTGAGTAACCGGACCTCTTGCCTCATTAAGCATTGAGTGTTCGCGTCAAAAGGTATGAAGTTCAGTGTTGATTTATGATATGGCTAGTCTGGCTTCGTAGCCTTTTTGACTTAAGTTAATAAGCCCTTAGGGATGTTCTACATCTAGTGCCCTAAAGCTACTTGGCTTGGGAGTCATTGGCCTAACACTTGTTACATGAGTCAATTAGAAAGCTTAAGGGAGTTAGACATTGCAAAGCCTATAAAGAAAAAAAGAAAAAAATGCATATCTTGCTTTGGTTGTTTCATTTGTTAGGGATTCTTTCAAATTTTATGGAACTTATCTTGAGTTTAAACTGAAAGCTTCATGATTGTATGCTAATTACACTTTACACTTTTCAGAACATATGATTCCTCAATTGTCCATTTATGAGTGATTTGATTATGGATTTCATTTTTGACTGTTATGATGGTGTTTGTCTTTTTAAACTTACTCATGAATAAGAACCATTGTTTATGTGAAACTTCTTTCTTGTTAACAACATAGTGCACAATGTTTGTGGGTATCATTCTTGTTAAGCCCTCACGAGACTTCACTCGTCCACTAGGGATGCCTAGGGGTTTAAAAGGCTTGCTGCATATGCTAAATGCAATCGTCTCTCCCACGAAAGAGGATTTATGTTTCTTGCTTTCATTTTATTTTTCGTTTTGTTTTGCTAAGGGACTAGCAAAATGTAAGTTTGGAGGTATTTGATAAGTGCCAAATATTGCATATTTGGACCCCTTTATTTACATTAGTTAATCCTTTAGCTGTGTCGTTATTTAATATTTTGTGTTAGTTTTGTGTTTTTAGTATTTTGTAGGTCATTGAAGAAAAACTACAGCTTTAAAGGGAAAAACACAAAGTTTGGAAGAAATAATACTTTGAGAAGACCTAGATGATGTGGTTAAGTCTAACCAAATCCAAGAAAAGGTTAAATCAGATTAAAGTTCAGATTTGATAAGATTTCGGATCGGATTCAAATTCAGATTCTGCACATGTCTTAGTATTTTGACCATAACTCTCCGCTCAAATATTGGATTGAAGTGATTCAAATGGAATTGGAAAGCTAACTCAAAATACTACAATTTGTTATGAAATAGGATTTTCGTAATTCGGACGTTTTCTATGCCAAAATCGCCCCGCAATTAAAGGACACAAATCTGGACGAATCCTATTCCGATTTCAGACTTCTATTTTGACTGGGAGACAAACCTCCGAATTATCTAGGTTTACTTGGGCTTCTAAGACTTCCCTAAGCCTATAAATAGACTTCTTTGCATTCAAGAAAAGAGACACAATCCTAGAGAGCAAAATTCTTTTGTTTAGTTTTTCTTTAGGTTTAGGTTTAGGTTTAGATTTTATTTTTATGTGGAGCTAAATTCCCAACTAAGGTTGGGGATGAAGCCTCACTGATGAAGAACGACATCACTTTTATGTAAGTCTTTATTTATCCGATTTTATTGAGTGTTATATTTCAATTGTTTTACTTCTAATCAATTGTGTGGAGTGATTCTTGGATATCTCTTGTGATTCAAGGATACATGTGATGATTTAAGATAATTTCATATGATTGATTGCTTGGTTTTTAACTCATAAAAATTAGATATCCCTTGTGATTTGTTCTACGGATACATCTGGTGTTTCAATTGAATTTGGATTCCTTTTGTGATTTGGGTAATGAATGGATACATGGGATGGTTTTGATTAATTCTTTGAAGCATGGTAAAACATATATAAGATTTAAATTGTGAGAACTTCGGATAAATATTGATGGATATGGAGTATGATGTTATGATTCGGTGAATGTGGATTCTCAAACCTTAGTCTTTATCTTTTGTTTTATTTAGTTATGTTTATCTTTTAATTTTTAAAACCAAAATTCGAAACCCTTTTGGAACTAGGTTAGGATTTAATCAATTTAGATTTAAATTGCTCTTTCAAAAATATAATTCTCTGTGGGTTCAACCTCGCACTTGCAATCCATTAAACTACAATTGATTCGTGCACTTGCGAGTTAAATAAATTTGCACAACAATCGAGTCCTAGGTTTAACATAAGTAACAAAAGTAATCCACATCGGGTTCTTGGGTTAATCAACATGGGGAACCGGGAGTATACACCCTTGCCCTAGGCCTCATGTATTTGTCGATTTCTACAGAATATATGCTTTCCTAGAGAACAACTTAGTATACACTATGCTAAATCCTTTAGGGAAGAAAAGAGTTAGAGTATATACCCATGCCTAACTCGTTGCTTAGGGAAATCTATTGCTTAAGGAGTATACACCCATGCCCTTAGGTTGACAAACGTTAGGTAGATATAACTTGATCAAAACATTGGCATATTGATATATTAGCTTAATATAATTAGCAGTGGATATCAAAGCCCTACCTTTTTATCATTATCAATTTAAATCCAATCTCTTGTTTTATTTTACTTTGAGAACTGATTTTAGATAAGATTCAGCAATCCTCGTGGGAATGACCCCGTACTTGCACACTATATTACTATATTCACCTCGTGCACTTGCAGGTAAAACATCCAGTTATTTGTCTATTAATTTAGGTAGGTAATTGTGAACAATAGGAATTAATTGTAATTAAATAGTAACTTGTAATGACAAGTGTCACAAACCTATTTGAAGCTAGTTTTATTTTTCCCTTAGGTCTCGTACTGAGCTAATGTAAATTAACCATGGTTGTGCAGTTTTATTTATTAGGCTGTTTGTTTTGAATTATTAAAACATGGGCTAGAAATAAATAGTGCATGATATGCATGTATGAGATTGGACTTGGGATAAAACCCAAGCCCATACCAAACTGTAATAGGCTCCTGGACTTGGTCTAATAATCCAACCCAAGCCATGTAGCTATATAAGGAGTGGAGACTAAGGGTTTTCCTAACCCTAGCCATCCACCCTAATAGTCCCACATGGACTTTTCTCCCATTATCCTAGTATGCTCAGCCTATAAATAGATAAGCATATAACTTTCACAAATAACTACAGTTCTTCAATATTTACTAAGAACATTATATTCTTGAGTATTCTCAAGAATAAGTTAAATTTTTGTGCAAGTTAAGAGCCTACACTCTTGGTTATTCTTAGTCATTGGTGAGAAAACTTGAAGATCTCATAATCTCTAAAGTTACATGTGATTTTCATTGGAGGAGCAAGAAGAAAAGTTTTGCCCAATAGCTAAGGAGTGGTTGTACTGTTAAGGTTATAAATCGTTTGTGATAAATATTGATTTGTATTCCCTAAACCAAGGGATTGAAATGATATTTGTTAACCTAATTTGACGGTTATGTTTATATTTGAATTATTCAAATCACATGTAAAACTCTATAAATAGAGCATTGTCCTCAAATAAAATATCAATGAAAATATAGCCTATAAGGCTTTATCGTGTGGAATTAGACTATAGGCCAAACCACCTTAATCTCTATGTCTTTATATATTATTCCACTTTATTTTTATCATATTACTTGTTTCTATATGGTATTAGAGCTAATAGGCTAACGCTAATTGTTCGATCCTGAATTGGAATTTTTTTTTATTATGTTTCTTATCCTTTGTTTCGGATTGATTTCACAATCACGAAACCCTTTTGTCTATACTATTTTATTTTTGTTAAAAAAAAAAAATCAATGTGTCATCAGTCAAATCATATCCATGGCAGAGCCACACCTTCATCCACGGCCTATCGCCGGTGTCGTTCTCAGCATTTCATCCCTTCCCTGGCATCACCAAGCATCCACTGTTGTCCACATCCTCATTTTGACCATCCCTGGCCCATCACAAGCAACATTTCTCTAGCCATCTACAATCCACACGCCATCATGTTCAGTAGACATGGAGGTTGCCAACGATCAACCATCACATTGAAGATAACAGAATAGCCCACCGCATCCAACCACAAATCCACGAAGTATAGCGGTGCAACCACCTTCGCCATCGCATCCTGCATAATAGATCTATGTAATATAAGAATAGGATATTATTCAGAAAAACAAAAACAAAACAAAGAAAAAGGTAGAGAAAAGTTGAAACCGAGAACCAAAAAAAAATAAAGGGTAAAGTCCTCTTAACCCCCTCAAACTACCACCCCAATGACAATCTCTCCCCCAAACTATCAATTGCGACAATTTACTCCCTCAACTACCAAAACATTGAAAATATACCCTTCAATGCTAGTAAAATGACACAATTGCCCCTATAAAATTTTCAATAAGACAAACATATCCCTTAAAATTTGAAAAAAATCAATTAAATATATTTGAAATTAAAAACAAAAACTATTAAAATATTAAAAGGGTTCGGGGTGGCCTGGCCACCCCCATTGGGCCCTAAAGTGGAGAGAAGTAATATATAGTTCATTGGAACTAGGTAATTGAGAATCGAAGCTCGACATCAACTTGGCTGCTCCAGTCTCATCTTCTGCACCGGCCTAAACTATTCTACTCTCCATAATTCAGCATCATCATTAACTCCTTAGTCCCCCTCAGACAAAAAATAAACCCCAAAACCCTTCTCCTAAAGCAATCTACAAAAACTAAAAACACAAAGAACAACTTTAAAACCCACCAAACACAATCCAAAAGCTAAACCCAACACAAGAACACAGAAAACCAGTAATTACATAAACACTTGAAGATTAAAAACACTTGCATAGGTCAGTAGTCACCCAAAAGTACCAAATCGGCAACATACAGAATCCTGAAATAGAAGCCCTTGAGAATTAAATCACCATTTGGAGCCTCAAAAACATCCACGTCTAAACCCAAACCAACAATACCCAGAAATCAAACTTCACCCCAAATAAATAAATAAAAATGAAACAAAAAATCCCTAATTACAGTAGCAGTTGGAGCCACCCCATGGCCTAATAGGGGTGGCCAGCCACCCCCTTGGCCCTTTTGGGGGTGGTTGAAACCACCTCCATTTGGGTTAATTTGGGGGTGGCTCGACCACTCCAATTTGGGCCAAAGGGGTGGTCGAGGCTACCCCTGGTGGGTGGCTAGACCATCCTCAGTTATCTAGGGGTAGTCCGGCCACCATCCAGGGGTGGTTCGGCACCCCTGGTTTTTTTTTTTTTTTTTTAGTATTTTTTTTTTGTAAGTTTTAGTATTTTGTTTTTATTTTAGTAAGGGTAATTTTGTCATTTTACTACCATTGGGGGGTACGTTGTCATTGTTTTTGTGGTTTTGGGAGTAAATTGTCGCAATTAATAGTTTTTTTTGTTGGGGGGGGGGGGGGGGAGATTGTCATTGGGGTGGTAGTTTGAAGGGGTTAAGAGGATTTTACCCAAAAATAGAATAAAATAAAAGAGCAGAGACTCGATTGAATGAAAAAAAAAAAAAAAAAAAAAAAAAAAAAAAAGGGCACAATGGCCCATATAACCCATTTAAAGCTAATAGTTGGCCCATTTCGGCCATCGTAGCCAATGTTAAAATTTCAGCTAAAAGTTGCCGATGTCAAAATTTCGGCCTTAATAGCCGATGCTGGCCAAAAGGTATCCGATGTTCAAATCCCAACCTTAATAGTAGATGCTGGCCGCAGTAGCCTAAGTTCAAGTTTCAAGAACAACCAATTTTCAAATTAGGCGCCATCAACTCTAGCCACTCGATGTTCAAGATCAACGACGAACGGTTCATCTTGCAGGGGCATGTTAAGGATATAAATCATTTGTAGTAAATAATATTGATTTGTATTCTCTAAATTAAGGGATTTAGATGATATTTCTTAACCCTAATTTAAAAGATATGTTTGTATTTGAAATTATTCAATTCGCATATAAAGCTTTATAAATAAAGCATTGTATTCAAATCAAATATAAAGAAAATGTAATCTATAAGGTTTTACTGTGTAGATGTAGACTATAAGCTGAACCACTTTAATCTTTGTCTTTATTATTATTCCACTTTATTTTTATCAAATTATCTATTTCTATACATACAACCAAGTATGTGCTCATACTTTTGTTGTTTAATTAAAATAACATTGTTCTTCTTAAAGTTCAATTTTAGCTTAGGATTTTTATTTTTCATTGTGCATTTGTCCTTTACGGAATAATCTCACATGCTTCAATAAACCAATATCAAATTCATTGACGTCAACTTTTAAGATTTTAGAAGAATTTTCAAAAATTATAATATTAGAGGTTGGCGATAATACGTCACCAACATGAACTTCTAAACTTTGTGATTTTTTTTTTGTTTTAAAGTCAAATTATTTGACTTTGTTATTCTTTACGAATAAATTTACATAGTCCTACGGGAATCTTTAGAAAAGAAAGAAGAAGAAAAGGACAAGTTAGCTACGAAAAGATTAAATGAATATAATAGTTTTGGTATGTCAAATTTTCCAATTAGTTGTACAACTTCTTCTTCTTCTTTTTTTTCTTTGTTTTTTTCAATGTTCTCGTCTTTGGGTTTTTCTTTTTTATTCTTTTTAATTTATTTCGTTTGGTTGTTTCTCATGAACTAATAATTACTTTAGAGTTTAGACTATAGTTATCAAATAATATTTAGAAGATATTGTAATCTGCAATCACATAACTATAGTTATAAAATAACAACCAAGTAACTATAATTTAAAAGAAACATGCAAATAAATAAATTGAGAAACATAATTCACAAAACTAACTATAAATGGAATTACAAAATTGGTATATATGAAATTCTCCACTATCACTCTAACACGATCCTTACTCTACACGTTTCAAGCTATGACTAATATGGAAGAAAATTAAATTCAAATTGTATATAGTATCTACTCACTAGTTTATAATGAATATTGTCTCACTTGAAAGTTAATTCAATAAAAATATGAATATATATTTTAAATCAAGATATAATTTAATTCTCTAAATAAAAAAAAAAAAAGAGAGAGTTGGTTGATATCCTTTACTCTCACTGATGCCACGTGACGTTACAGGTAAGGGAGATGTCACATCAACGACCAATAAGTGACTAAGGGTATAGAAACGACACCGTTAGGGGGCCCCTGCAAACTGGCCTACGAGGTTGAACCACCACATGGGATGATCTTTTTCACTCTATTATATTATTGTTATTAGCATCTCATAAAGGACAGAAATTCCCCGATCTTAAAGCTACGCCGCAGAATCAGTTCCCATGTAAAACTACGGAATGAAAATAAAAAAACCTCCATTTACGAGATATTTACATTCACATACCCGCTCTTCCTCTGAATCCTCTCTTCCTTTCTTGCTCTTCAATTTCCGTATCTCCTCCGTCTACCTGAGATTTGTTGCTGGGGAGGAGATATGGCGGCCAAGCTGGGTTCCTTCAAGTACAGTTTCGCGGAGAGAAGGGAGCGGCTGCTCTCATCCAAGGGCTACTCCGTGCTCGCAGGGTTCAACCCTATAGGAGACGAGGAAGAAGGCGAAGAAGAAGTAGAAGCTGCAAACAGGTGTTGCTGTTGCTCGTTTCGGTCGGTGTCGGATAGAGTTTCGAGGTCATGGAGGACGGTGCAAGATGTGGCTTACGAGGCCTGCAAGATGGGTCAGTCCGACCCGAGGAAGATCGTCTTCGCCGCCAAAATGGGCCTGGCCTTGATGCTCATTTCATTGCTCATTTTCTTGAAAGAGCCGGTCAAGGAGCTCAGCCGCTACTCCGTTTGGGCTATTCTCACCGTCGTCGTCGTCTTTGAGTTCAGTATAGGTATGTATGGCCTTTTAATTTGTGGGTATTTTTTTTTTTTTTTTAACATTTTAAAATTGCACTCTTTTGTTTGCAAAATCGCAGTGCCAAACTCCGCTCTAAAGTGAAGTCAAAAAGTATCACAATGTACCAAGTTGGTTGATTCCTTTTTGTTAATAGAATATCATGGGCCATCATCATGTCTTTCAATATTTCTGAATCAATCGAACTTTTAACAATTTTCCTTTTGTAATCTTGGCCTGCATATTGAAGTGACTAGTCGTAGGTTTTCACTGTCTATTTGGGTCGATTTTCTTTTTCCTTTTCAAAAAGCTCTCAACTTTGGTTCAACCTGGAATTTTTTCTTTTTTTGGGGTAGTGGGTGTTCTCTCATATTTTTCTCAATATTTTTTGTTCTAATGTGAATTGAGGTATATGTATTTTTGTATTTTCCTATGTGTATGGTGACAATGTTCTTCTGCAGGAGCAACTCTTAGCAAAGGATTTAACCGTGGATTGGGGACGTTGTCAGCTGGAGGGCTTGCTTTAGGAATGGCAGAGTTGTCAGAATTGGCTGGACAATGGGAAGAAATTGTTATTGTTTTGAGTATCTTCATTGTAGGTATGGTTTTGTAGTCAGTATTCTTTCTTCTGTTGTTGGAAAAGTAGTCCTCTGTCTCCATTTTTGCTACTAGTATTTCTTTCTGACATGTTATGTGGTTTCCAGGATTTTGTGCAACTTATGCAAAATTATACCCCACAATGAAGCCTTATGAATATGGGTTCCGGGTATTCTTGATTACGTACTGTTTCATTACTGTATCTGGGTATAGGACAGGGGAATTTATTAATACAGCCGTGACCCGGTTCGTTCTCATCCTATTTGGTGCTGCTGTTTGTTTGGTAGTAAACATATGCATTTATCCCATCTGGGCTGGCGAGGATCTGCACAATTTGGTGGCAAAGAATTTCATGGGTGTTGCAACATCTTTGGAAGGTTGATATTTCTAAATTGCTTGACTAAGTAAAATTTTGGTATTGAAATTCCTGTTTTTTCATCTTCATTCTTTCTTGACTCATTTCCTTGGGCTTATATTTCAGGTTGTGTTAATTATTACCTTAATTGTGTTGAATATGAAAGGATTCCTTCAAAAATTCTTACCTATCAAGCTTCCGATGACCCACTGTACAGTGGCTACAGATCAGCTGTAGAATCTACAAGTCAAGAGGATGCTCTGGTATAGTTTATTGCAATTATGCTGCATCTGCAATTCATTGTGGTGACAGTATTGGTCCTTAGGTTATTTCTGACTCATTCTTTTGTTTGAAGATGGGATTTGCTATCTGGGAGCCACCTCATGGTCGTTACAAAATGCTTAGATATCCATGGAAGAACTATGTCAAAGTAAGTGGTGCACTGAGGCATTGTGCATTTATGGTCATGGCTTTGCATGGATGTATACTTTCAGAAATACAGGTATATTTTTATCTCTATCTTCATTGTTACATGGTTTCCACTTTTCAGTGGAAGAAAGACTACTGAATCTTCTTTTTTCCTATTGCAAAAGATACTGGGGTGGGTTTGACAACATTGATATTTTGGGCTCTGGAGGAAATCTGCTTCATGGTTGTTTATTTCAGAATTAGTTTCATTGATTTATAATAATCCTCTCACTCCAATTTGAAGGATCATATAGTAAATGCATGTTCTTGTAGTATTTGCTTCAGAGTTTTCAAAAAATTCTTTGAAGAGAGGTCCCAGGATTGAGTTATCACATTCTACTGCTAATCATTTCATTTTTCTTTTTGCTTTTGTTTTCAATAATAACCTGTACAATTCGCCGACACATAATTTCATATTATCTGCTTTTACATTCTCCAGTATTTGTGGTTGTGCTCTTCCATGTCTTACTTGAGTGAAAGCAGATGCCAGTTGCTTACGTGAAGTTAAATTCCAAGTGCAAAAACAAATGTGTGGGTGTGTGCATGTCTACTATTGAACTTCCATTGTTGGTATATGTAGGCCCCTCCTGAACGAAGACGGGTTTTTCTAAGTGAGCTTCGGAGAGTAGGTTATGAAGGTGCTAAAGTGTTGCGTGAAATTGGGAACAAAGTGAAAAAGATGGAGAAATTAGGTACTGTAGACATACTTGATGGAGTGCATGAAGCCGCAGAAGAATTGCAAAAGAAGGTTGACCAGAAATCGTACCTTCTTGTCAATTCTGAGAGCTGGGAAATTGGAAACCGACACGAGCTGGGAGAGCCCCAGGACTTTCTGAATTTGGATGAAGATGAAAATAAAATTCTGCAACACAAGTCCCGTAGTGAAGCCATACTCGATCTCCGGTCAGTTACAGTTCCAAAGAGTTGGGATGGCCAGATCCCAACTTGCGTGGACTCTACCCTGCCTTCTAGTGTTCCTCCAGAAAACAGGTTCATGAAACAAGTATCATGGCCTCGACGAATTTCATTTAATGCCGATGCAGTACCAATGGTGGAAGAATCCAAAACTTATGAAAATGCTAGTGCGTTAGCATTAGCGACGTTTACATCCCTTTTGATTGAATTTGTTGCAAGGCTTCAAAATCTTGTTGACTCATTTGAAGAATTAAGTAACAAAGCAAATTTTAAAGATCCTGATGAGCAACCGCCAGCAGTTGAGACTGATGGGTTTTGGAACAGATTGCGTAATTGGCTAAAGTTCTAGAATTCAATGTGTTCTGCTCAGTTAAAGATCATGAAACTGATGCCCTATTAGTCTGTCATCATTCAGGATCTATGCCTTCAAAGATTTCTCTCAAATTGAAATCTGCATTAGTCAGCAGTTCTTTACTCGGAAAATTAATATGCTTTCTTGTTGCCAATGCTCTGTGAGAGAGATTCTGATGGAGAACTTGCAATCCATGTGCCCAAAAACTGGATGCTGATAATAGATCTGACTGAACTCTTGTATTTGACTAACTCTATAAATCGACAATGTAGAATACACTTGGACATCATAATATAAATATTCTCTCTTTTCAAGTGTGCACTTTTATGTGTTTTCCAATATAATCTGATCATTTCTAGAATTGCTTCATGGCTTTGTAGAGTTAAACTATTGACAAGCAACTTACATCTGGTTTTGCAGGTCTTAGAACTGGGCATGTCTGACCTTCAGAACCATTTGTAATTGGCTTAAATAAATTGAGTCTTGTGCAAATATTCTTTCAAATATTACTCCACTATATTCAAAGTTTTATGTTGAGAAATCTAATTTCGTGTTAAACAAAATATGAATCAAGTTCTGTTGCCAAAGACATGAAAGAGAAATTTAATGAATGTTTTAGTGTTTGTAAGTTGCAACTGGTAGAATTCTCTAAATTTCAAACGGAGGTCAAGTGCTGGCCTATAGCCTCAGCTCTAAACCAGAACGACACCGTATCCGAAGCACCAAGACCAGTCGAACCCAAGGTAACGCTTTCTCTATTGTAACGGTAGTGTTTAAGCATTTTCACAATTTCACCCAAAGCCTTAACCTTTCAATGGCACTTTCTTCAATCTCTAAATTCCTCTCATTCTCACATCCCCAGAAGTCCCCCACTGCTTCCTCTGCCGAGAAGTTCTAAACTCACCTGCGGAGCAACAGTGCCCAAAACATAGAGAAAACCCTGTCCACAGTTGAGGCCAAATTGGACTCCAAATGTGTCACTGAGGTCTTACATAGATGCCACCCAAATCAATCCCAAATGGGTCATAGGTTTTTGGTTCGGGCTGGCACTCAATCCGGGTATAGGCATAGCCCCTTCATGTATAGTAAAGCTTGTGAATTGTTTGACATTAATTGAAACCCAAGTTTTCTTGTTGATGTTGGTGAGGGTTATAGGGTTCAGGGGTCTGTGGTAAATGCCAAGGCATTTAAGGTTGTTTTGAACTTGTGTAAGGAAGCTAATTAAGCTTGCTAATGAGGCTTAATCATGCAAATTACATCTTTCATTCGATCATCGAGGTCAATAAGGATCGAATGTTCAGCAGAAACATTGAAAAATTTGATGACTGCCAGTAATGCATGAAAAGCCCAAAGCTATTTCTTAAACCGATTACCTGATTTAACCTAGACCCGTAATAACGCTAAAAAGACATAACATACTATAATAACGTGATATAAGATGAAAGGTACAAACGAGTTTATAATGTTTTGGAAGTTTAGCTATTCCATGCATGGAAAATCCTAATGTAATATGATTAGATGTCTTTAAAACCCACATGATACCTGTTAACAATAAAGGTAATAGATTAAAACCAAGGAAAACATGCTAATACATCTTAAAACGAGATTGCAGTTTAGGGGTTATCTCTTCTTAAGGGTGAAGTCTCACAAAACTTACTTTCTCTCTCCTCTAGGGCCACTAGTGGAAAGAAATGGCGAAATTGTGTTTTTCTGAGAATGAGGATGGCTTTAGAGGGGGTTTTGGATGCCTAAGGGTTGAGGTGGCGAAAAAGATAGAATGTTCTCTGACAGGATCGAACATTCGGGAGGTACTTTGAACGTCCAAGAGGTGCTTCAAACATCCGGTCAGAAACAAATATCAATCGTTCAACTGGGACGTCGAACATTTGGAAATGAAGAATGGTAGAATATCAAAGGTGTTTTTAAGGAATTATAATTTTTAGTATTTATTGGAATCCTTTCATATGTTAATTACAAATATGGGGTTTTGATTTATTTATTTATTTATTATTATTATTTTTTTACAAGAGGGGTTTTGATTTATAAATCGTAATTGTTGAATAAATAAATATATTTATTTTAGGGGTATTACAATGGATGGCTTCTTTTTTTTAACATGTGGCATGTGTCGTAGCAAAATTATGTACGTGGCATTAATCCTGACATAGATGGTTGCAAGACCACCCTTCTTCTTTGTTGGAGCATGTGGTCATCTCTTTTTTTTTTTTTCTTTTTTTCTTTTTTTAAGTAATAAGTTAGTACCTTCATATGAAAAATTAAGCACTAATTTCTTTAACTTCTTTAAAAAAAGTTATAAGAAAGTGTAAAAATATTTTTTAAAATATTATGTGTCTTTGAGAAGTCATCTGTGTTTAAGATCGTTTGTCAATGGTTTTTTTTTTTTTTTTTTTTTGGGGGGGGGGGGGAGGAATATAAATTTTAGTCCCCATGTTTTCATGTAGTTTCAATTTTTTTTTTTTTTTTGAAAATGGATTCCCTTCTTTCATTACTCAAAAATAACTAACTCGTCACTTACAATATCTTGAAGATAAACGGGAATATCATCTACCCACATGTGATCCCCCTATAGATAAAGCCATTCATGCTAGTCTATGAGCAGCTATGTTAGCTGATCGTTTTACATGACTTAATTCCCAGTTTGGCTCCTCATGTAGTAGGTTTTTGGCATCATTAATCAAATGCCCATAACTTGCCCAACACTTACCCTCCTACCGAAGGGCTTGGATAACTTCTAGAGAATCTCCTTCCAACTTGACATGTGTAAGCTCCAATTGGCGTCCCATGTCAATAGCACACCAGGCGCCTATTACTTTCGCCACAGATGGGTCCGAGATGCAAGGTCATGTAATGCATTTTGTTGCCACCAAAACACCTTCAAAGTCACGTACCATTACTCCCACACCAATTCTCCTCCCCATACTATCAACAGAGGCATCCCAATTAACCTTCAACCATCCCTCCAAAGGTTTTTCCCACTTTGATTCTTGGACTTGAGGGCTTCGTAGACGTTCACTAATTAGCCGGGCATTAGATAACAGAAACAAATCCATCTGTTTAGTGGCTATACGGTTCACTGCTGCAAGAGTAATAAACTCCTCTTCAAAAACAAACTTATTTCTTTTGAACCACACCTGGCGAGCCACGAAAGCAAATCTCTGAATCTCCTCATCCTCCCACGTCCCCAAGAGCTTTGCAAATATGTTAAGAAAACCGACTTCATCACTCGTACTTTTTTGAATTCTCTTGGAACTACCCAACTACACATCCTTCGATGCCGAACAGCTCCAAAGAACATGCCCAACCAATTATGTTTCCCTGCCACAAATTGGACATAAAGGATTTGGAGCAATGCCACGCTTAAATAGGTTCTCATTTATAGGCAATATATTTTTGCTAGCTTTCCATAGAAACATAGCCACCACCCTAGGAACTTTTATATTCCATATGGACTTCCAAATAGTAAACATACTAGGAATCAATGAGCTGCTACCCTTCTCCATTTCCTTTCTATCACACTCCACATGGTACGCACTTCGAACTGAAAAGATCCCATTTTTATTTCTAATCCATGATGATCCGGTTGTTTATTCGGACAGATTGAAAACCTTCCAATATTCTCCACTTCCTCAGTCGTGAATATCTCTGCCAAGAGATTCATGTTCTTCCAATTAGTGTCACCATCAATGAGCTCACTTACTTTTGCTTCTTTATCTAGCACCTAGGCAGGTGTTTGAATGGAATAGGTAATCGGCTTCTCCACCCATTTATCCCCCCATATGTTTATAGAACAACTGTCGCCCACCCTCCAAATCAACCCATTCTTGAGCACTTTTCGAGCCGTCCAAATACTCCTCCTAGCATAGGAAGGTGATCAACCCAAAAGGGACTCCAAAAAACTACCATGAGGATAGTATTTTTCCTTGAAAGTCTTGGCCACTAACGAAGCCGGATTTTGATGAATTCTCCACCCTTGCTTTGCTAGTAGTGCCAAATTGAAACTCTCTAAGTCACAAAGTCGCCGGAAGAGGAAGTGCAACATGACAGGTGGGAGGAGAATGAGAAACAGATCAGTAAGGTAAGTTACGGATCATCAAGAAACCCTAAACATGGGGACTAATCACATAGATAGGGTAGTGAAGGGGCTACAACAAAGAAAAAAGCAACGGACATTCGAGGAGATTTTATTCCTTTTCTAGGGGAGGGAATTTCGGACTCTAGTGAATCTAATCCTACGGGGAGTGTGGGCAATGAGGTAGAGATGGGGGGGAGTTTATTACCGCTACATGGAGAAAATAGGGGGCAACATAATTTATTCTTGAGCCAAGGAGCAAGAGGGGTCGTGCAGAAATGCCAAGAAGCAGTGGGTCAACTTCCCACGTTATCTACTATGCATAGGTTGAGGTTGGACAAGGTTGCAACAACTGTTGTGCCAGAAGGAGCTTTAAAGGTAGCTAAAACCATGTTCACATCACACCAAATTGCAGGAACGAAAACAGGGAAGTTATAGAGAAAGGGATGCACGTGGGGATGAGGGGTGATAAGGCAGAAGAAGATGGATTGGATAGTCCCATGAGGGAGGCAATTACAGTGGGGTTAGGTGGTAGGAGGAATATGAGAACCTAGAAAAGGCATGCATGTGAAAATTTGGGTGGAATTGTCCTTACGGGGGTGTAAGGGAATAAAAATTCAAAACATAAGGCTCTTGCTGTAAAGGGTAAATTGAGTCAGGAAGTACTAAGGAAGAAGAGCAAGAAGGAGGAAGGGGATTGTAGTGCAGTGAAGACGGACTCGCCAAACCCAATGATTCTCCTAAGCTGGAACTGCCAAGGGCTTGGGAACCCTCGGACAGTTCGTGACCTTTGTCAATTGGTAAAGGAAAAGAAACTCAGTTTATTGTTTCTAATGAAAACAATAAGTAAGAAACATCATCTAGAAGGTTTACGTGTAAAGCTTGGTTTTGATGGGTTGTTTGTGGTAGACCCAATTGGGAGGAGTGGGGGTTTAGCACTCTTTTGGAAGGAGGAGTTGAAGCTGGAAATTCAAAACTATACAAGGAGGCACATCAATGCCATTATTAGTTGGCCGGAGGAAGGTATTAGATGAAAATTTACGAGGTTTTATAGCCATCAGAATATTGCTAAACGTAAGAGCACTAGCAACAGCTTTCCAACCATTTTCCCTCAATTTATGGAATAAAACTACTTTTTGATTCCCTATAAAAAAAATACTTCACAATAGATTCTCTTATTTTTCCTTATATGAATTAAATATTATTTCTTTTTATCATTGCAACCAATAAGAAATGAGAGAGGAGAGATAATTGTTGGGACATGTGAATGAGAGAAGAGAGAGAATGATTTGTTTATAATTTGATAAAGCATTGAGTATCTACAGTGTTTCTCAATGCATTGGGAAACACTGCAAATACCCTTTGGTGTAGGTTAAATATAGGGCTTTTGATGTGGGTGTGTTTTTATGGTTTTTTTTTTTAATTTTTCCAAAACATAGGGAAGGGAATGGCATATAGGACATCTGCTGCTAGTGCTCTAAGGAGTCTTGGGATTTGCTCAATCACTTGAAATTATATTCTCCCTATTTGTGGCTTTGTGTAGGAGACTTTAATGAAATCATGAGGCAACATGAAAAAGTTGGTACGGTTCTTAGAAGAGATGGGCAAATGGCGGATTTTCGTACAACTTTAGAGGATTGTAATCTAAGTGACTTGGGTTTTAAAGGTCCCAAGTTTACTTGGACGAACGGGCATAGTGATGAGAGCTTTACGAAAGAGAGGCTTGATAGAGCAGTAGCAAATAAGGATTGATGCAGTTTGTTCCATAATGTAACGGTCCATGTGTTGGTTAGTCGTTCCTTCGACCACAAACCGTTGCTCACTGAATGTAAAGTTTTGAAGGAGGTTTGTAAGAAAGGAAATCGGGGCTTTAAATTTGAATCCAAATGGATTGTAGATGAGGAGTGCCAAGAGGTGATAAGGGAGGCGTGGGAAGGAGATGGAGTAGCAGGTGATTCGATTGCGACAGTTTGTTCAAAATTGGAGCAATCTAAAGGGAGACTCATAAGTTGGAGTATCCGGAAATTTGGGAGCACCGAAGAGACTATAAAACAGAAAACAAAGCTTCTAGCAGATTTGCAACGTGATGAGGATTCTGGGAATTTGGCGGAAATTAAAAAGCTACAAGGGGAGATTGACTTAATTATAGAACAGAAAGATTGTCGGTGGAAAAGGGCTAAACATCATTGGTACCAACAAGGCGATCGCAACATGACTTTCTTTCATGCCTAGGCTAGTCACGGGAAGAAAGTTAATCAAATTCAGACGATACGGGATGAGGAAGGGAGAGAATGGAAGAAACCAAAGGAGGTTAGTAAAGCTTTTGTCTAGTTCTATCAAAAGTTGTTTTCTTCTGAAAGGACCGTAGAGCTGGAGGAGGTGTTGGGAACTATGGAAACCAAGGTCACGTCAGAGATGAATGCATTATTGACAAGGAGATTTGATGCGACTGAGGTCGATTTTGCTTTATTACAAATGCAACTGCTCAAGTCTCCTGGACCAGATGGTTTTGCGGCTTGCTTTTATCATCAATCATGGCTTTTGATATGGGATGAGGTATGTAATGCTGTCTTGGGCTTTCTTAATGATGGTCTTTTGAGGTCGGGATTAATAATACGGATAAACCTCCTGTGCGGTCCGGCTGCAAAAGGTGTATTTTGCAGCAACCAATACAACAGCAACACCTAAGCTAGATGCACTTAATAAAATAGAGACCAAAACATTGGAACAAAAACTCTTAATAAACCCATTTTTAAAACAGCAACACCTTCCTATTTGCTGCCGCCCTTGCCCAACGCTCCCGCCACTGCCCAATGCCAAATCGTTGCCCCCGCCACTGCCCAACACCAAATCGTCCCAACACCTTCCTATTTGTTGGGTTGTTCCTTCTAGCAAGGTGAGCTTGTTACAGTTTTTTTTTTTTTTTTTTTTTTTTGCAGTTATCCTGTTTGGTTTGTTCCACTGCCCAAGCTCTGTTTTTTTTTTTCTTCTAGTTTTTGTTGAATGATTATTGCTTGGACTTGCTTCTATTTGATACTGATAGATTAAATTTAGTGAGTCAATTTTTACCTTTGTAATGACAATCATTTTTGGATTAAAAGAATGGATCTTTTCTCACACTGTTTTGTTCTTATTCAAAATTTTAAGGAAAGTCTTTTGGGTTGTTGAATTCTGAAGAATGTATGAACTTAAGGAGCAAGAAAGTCAACCACTTGGTGAGCTTTTAAACATTTATATGCTTAATCAAATATATGATGAATGAGAAAGAAATTGCTCAAGCCCGTTTACAATTTAAGTACTAAAATCATGAACCTAATAATTATTTAAACCATCTATGGTGCATTTTGCCCAAATCGTTCCAACACCAAATCATTTTGTTTGTTGGCTTGTTCCTTCAAATGAGCTTGTTACAATTTTTTTTTTTTTTTTTTTGGCAGTTATCTTGTTTGATTTGTTCCACTGCCCAACCTCTGTTTTTTGTTTTTTTGTTTTGTTTTTGATTTTTTTTTTTAGTTTTTGTTGAATGATTATTGCTTGGACTTGCTTCTATTTGATACTAATAGATTAAATTTAGTGGGTCAATTTTTACTTTTGTAATGACAGTCATTTTTGGATTAAAAGAATGGATCTTTGCTCACACTGTTTTGTTCTTATTCAAAATTTTAAGGAAAGTCTTTTGGGTTTGTTGAAATCTGAAGAATGTATGAAGTTAAGGAGCAAGAAAGTCAACCACTTGGTGAGCTTTTAAACATTTATATGCTTAATCAAATATATGATGAATGAGAAAGAAATTGCTCAAGCCCGTTTACAATTTAAGTACTAAAATCATGAACCTAATAATTATTTAAACCATCTATGGTGCATTTTGCAGATCTAAATAATAAAAATCAAAATGATGATTCCTTGGCTATAGAAGACTTAGATGTTGATGATGAGATGATAGAAGATCAAAATGATATAAACTTGCTTTGTAATGATTTAAAGCAGCCTACTGAACCATGCATTGGTTTAGAATTTGATGAGGTTGAGGATGCTCGTACATGTTATAATGCTTATGCAAGACAAAAGGGTTTTAGCATTAGAAAAGGTCATACTCGACTATCAAAGGAAGATAAGTCATTGATTGCGGTAGATTATGTTTGTTCAAGAGAAGGATTTCGAAGTACGATTTATCAAAAGAAAAGCAATATAATTTCGAAGCGTGCAGAAACAAGGGTAGGATGTAAAGCATTGATGGGTTTAAAGAAGGTAGGGTCAAGATGGACTATAAGTAAGTTTATAGTTAAACATAATCATGAGCTCCTTAGTCCTAAAAGTACACGTTTTCTTCGTGGACATAGAGGGGTAACAAGTGCCCAAAGAAGTCTTATAGATACACTCAATGACTCTGGTGTACCTCCAAGGAAAATAATGTCCGTGTTGAGTAAAGAATGTGGTGGTGACTATAATATTGGGTGTATTGCTAAAGATGTTGAAAATTATTTGGGTAACAAAAGAAGAGTTCTTATTGGAAAGGGAGATGCACAACGAATGTATAATTATTTTGTCGAGAGCCAATGTAAAAACCCAAGTTTTTTCTTCTCACTCGAAGTTGATGAAAATGGATGTATGGGTAATTGCTTTTGGGCAGATGCTAGATCACGAGCTACATACCAGTATTTTGGAGATGTTGTTACTTTTGATGCTACTTACTTGACAAATCGTTATAGGATGCCTTTTGTTCCTTTTACTGGAGTTAACAATCATCATCAATCTGTGATGTTCGGATGTGCTTTGCTTGTAAATGAAACAGCTGAATCTTATAAATGGTTGTTAAGAACTTGGCTTAAGGCAATGCTTGGACGTGCTCCTTTTACGATTATCACAGATGATGACAAGGCTATGGGTAAGGCAATTGCAGAGGTACTACCAAATACTACTCATAGATTGTGTTTGTGGCATATCTTACAAAAGGTTCCGGAACATTTGGCTCATGTATATAATAAGCATGAATCTTTCAAAGTAGACTTTAACCATTGTATTCATAGCACGCTCACAATTGAAGAGTTTGAGACAGAATGGGGAGAACTTGTAGGAAAGTATGGGTTGGGAGAGAATGATTGGTTGAAAAAACTCTATATGCGGCGTGCAAAGTGGGTGCCAGCTTACTTGCGAAACTCATTTTGTGCCGGCATGTCTACAACTCAACAGAGTGAGAGTATAAATAAGTTTTTTAAAGATTATGTTCGTTCGAGCACAATGGTGAGTGACTTTGTCCATCAATATGAGAAAGCCTTGGATGCACGCTACATTAAAGAGAAAGAAAAAGATGTCAAGACAAAAACTTCTAGACCAATTTTGAAAACATGCTACAAGATGGAAGTTCAGGCGGCAAATGTTTGCACAAGAAAGTCATTTTTTATGTTTCAAGAAGAGCTATTTAAGAGTCAAAAATACACTTCAGCTAAACATCGGGAAGAAGGAGGTACAAAGATATATAGGGTGGCCCATCATGAGAGAGAGAGTCCATTTTATGAAGTTACACTTGAAATTCTTGAGAAGAAAGTAACTTGTACATGTCGCATGTTTGAATTTGTTGGAATACTGTGTAGACACATTCTTCAAGTTTTTGTGAAGAAATCTCTTATGGACATTCCCCAACATTATGTTTTAGAGAGATGGACGATCAATGCCAAGAGTCGCATTATACATGGCATATCTAGTGATGAAATAGAAGTAGAGACACAAAATTCTTCATTCTTGATGAAAAATAGCTTAAAGTTGGAATTCGATTCACTTCAAGAATTGGGGTCCCATTCGAAAAAAAAATATGAACATCTTAGCATTGGATTACAAAAGCTTCGTAATGAGCTTTTGACAATGGATGATGATTGTGATAAAGATATAGAAGATGGTGATGTAAGAAGCTTTGAGGGTCCTCTACTAAATAGCCAAGTATTGTCGAACATTACATGCACATTGCAAGATCCTATGCATATTCCTTGTAGAGGACGACCCAAATCTTTGAGACAAAAGCATCCAAAAGAACAAGGAGGAACTACCAAAAGGACTTGTAGCATTTGCAAACAAATTGGGCATGTGAGAAGCAATTGTCCTTCACATAGGTATTCTTATTTTTGTTATCATTTTTCAATTTATAATACTTTATATTAAATGTATTTTGACTCCATATTTTTCAAAATGTTCTTTTTCAATAGGGATGTTATGAATACAAAGTTGATGCCAGCTAACTTGGGGTCGATAGAACAACAAAATTTAGCAACGGTAAATTTTCAATATAACATATACTCCACCAAAGTAATGTGCTTATTCGATTAATAGTGAAAATATCTATTCGTTTAACTTTTTTTATTTGTGAAAAATTTACAGTGCTATTTGCCAACTATGGTGTATCCCTCTACAACGACACTTGTTACGTCTCAAGATCCTATATCTTCGTCGTCTACAGTTGATATTGGTGTAGATAGCATCAACGCCTATGGAGCTCCCTCAAGTTGCTTTGATTTTCTCTAGTTGTGTTTGACTTTGAAGTTTGCCTAATTTGTTTTGCTGGAATAGGCTTTGGAGTTTGCCTAATGAGTGTGGCTTTGGCTTGAATTCCATTTTAATCTGTTTTGCTGTAATTTGGTTTGGAGTTTGCCTAATGAGTGTGGCTGTTTTGCTGAAATATGCTTTAGAGTGAGATGCCTAATTTCTGCAGCTTTGTTGCAACTAACGAGGAACTCAGTAATTTCTGTAATTTCTCTAAGTTTAAGAATACAATTTATCTCTTCTATAGCCTGTTTGTGAATAGGATGATTATGCATCCCTTTCATTCATGAAGAATGGTTTACAGAGCATCCACCACAGATTTAGTTGCCTGATCAATTTCAACTGAATCAATACTCAGTCATATTCATTCAAGCTCATATGCACAAAACCTTTCTTAACAAAATTCACAATGGCAAATACATATGGCTACAACTCAAATCATGGGATTTTTGGGAGAAAGAGAGTAATTTTTGGGAGAAAGAGAGAAGTGAGAAGTGGCCATTTGATTTGGATGTGCAATGGCCAGAATTCTTATTTGCAGATTTTTATTTGATTTGTATTATGTGCAATTGAGGCATTATGTGGATGGCATAATTACAGATTTTTCACAATTATGTGGATGGCATAATCACTCGTATTTCTTCTGCCCGACCATTCTATAAATGTGAACAAAATTGGTAAGCTTTGTTAGATGAACACCCATCAGTAAGCACAAGAAGCCTCTAGAACACACAACAAAAGGAAAATAAACATCTTTACATACACAACAAACAAAAAGCCAGCACCTAATTACAAAACAAATTCTTCTGAAAGAAGAGCTAAACAAATTCTATTCTGCATCAAACCCAGAAAAAGTTTGCCAATTTTGGCCTCTCGGATTTCTTACCAACCAAACAGAGTATACGTAAGAGGAATGAACTAATTAAAAACCCAGAAAAAATTTGCCCAGAAATTAAACGCAGACCCAGAATCAAACCAAACAAAATCCCTCTTCGTTTCAGATGGCCCCCATTGAACAAATTCCCCAGCAGCAGGAAAAACAATAAAAATAAAAAACCCAACCCAAGCTCTTCTCGGCAAACCAACAAACGTGCGGCGCCAGACGGTGGCTTGGTGACTCTGGGTTTCTCTTTCCGATGAAAGGTAGAGGCTGTGGATGCTTGCGCCGGAGTGAGAGAGAGAGAGACAGGAGTGAGGGAACGCCCAGCTGCCCAACCCAGACAACCGGCGTGGGTCTGACTGAACGCCTAGCCGCCCAGAACGCTGCTGCCGCCCAACCCAGAACGCCCATGCCGCCCAACCCCAAGTCACCGGAGAGGTGACCCACGGCTGGGTCACGGCCAGACCCCGCCGTGGGTCACGCCAGACCCACGATGGGTCTCGCAGACCCAGACCCACCGGCCATTTCTTCTTCTCTGCCAGACCCACACCATTTCTCCTTTCTCCTTCTTTCTCTCTTTTCTTTCTTTCCCTTGTTTTCATCCGGTGTATTTGGTTATAAGTTGTGTTTGTGCACTTAGCTTAGGTGGCAGTAGTTGATTGGGGGCTGCAAAAGTTGGGTTTTGCAGCCCGACCGCATAGTAGGGGCTCTCTAATAATACTCATATTGCACTCATTCTGAAAGTTAAAAATCCTTCTTGCATTTCGGAATATCGGCCCATCAGTTTGTATAATGTGTTGTACAAATTGATCTCCAAAGTTTTAGCTAACGGTTGAAAAAGGTGATCCCATCCATCATCTCCCCAACCCAGAGTGCTTTTATACCTTGCAGGTTAATCACTGACAATATTCTTGTAGCTTTTGAGGCACTTCACACTATGGATGTACGAATCAAAGGGAAAGAATGTTTCATGGTGTTGAAGTTGGACATGAGTAAGGCCTACGATAGAGTTGAATGAGACTTTTTGGAGGCGGTAATGAGGAAGATCGGCTTTGCGGAAAAATGGATCACACTCACTATGACTTGCATGAGAACAGTGACATATTCAGTTTTTATCAATGGGCAGCCGAATGGTCATATAATACCCACTACAGGTCTCAGACAAGGTGATCCTCTTTGGCTCTTTCCCCATATTTTTCCTTTTGTGTGGAGAAGGTCTAAGTACTATGCTGAATCTGACAGAGTCAGAAGGAAGAATTATTGGATTGCCTTTTTACTAGGCGGGGAACCAGAATTAATCACCTGTTCTTTGCAGATGATAGCCTACTTTTTTGTAAGTCGAGTATGCTTCAATGGTACCATATCCAACGGGTTTTAGAGGAGTACGAAAAAGCTTCAGGTCAGAAATTAAATAGACGAAAGACGTCCATTTTTTTCAGTTGGAATACTGGTCAGGAAACCCGAACACATATCCTATCGGTAGCAGGGGTTAGCTCTACAGGCCGGTATGAGAAGTACTTGGGGCTGCCAAAAATTATAGGATAGTCCAAAGTTAGTGCTTTTGCAGGGATAACATGGAAGGTGTGGGATTGGATTAATGGGTGGAAAGAAAAATTCTTGTCCCAGGCGGGTAAAGAGATCCTTCACAAAGGCAGTCATTCAAGCAATACCCACATATACTGTAAGTGTTTTCTTGTTGCCCAAAACCTTATGCAAAGACATTAATTCTATGATGTCTAAGTTTTGATGGGGGTAATAAGGAGAATGAGTCTAAGATGGCATGGATGAGTTGGGAAAAAATGTGTCGGTTTAAAGAGAAGTTTGGTTTGGGATTTTGCGATGCAGTTTCAATTTAATCCTTAGGTATTCAATTTCGATGATTATGTCTTTAGGTTTTCTTTTTATTTTAACCAATCCCCTTTTCAACTTACCGTCTATTCAATTAACTATATAGCATATGCTACATGGCTCTCGTTTAACACATCATGTGCCAATTGTATGTGTCATGTGACAAAGTTGGGCAGCTGCCTTCTTTTTATTATTATTATTATTATTTTAAGATTGATTAATTTTTTATTTAGACTATATTTATAATCTAAAGTAATTGTGTGTCGTGACACATACGGTTGGCACAAGACTCGTCAAAAAAGAGTTACTTCACATTATTATTATTATTATTTTTTTCCCAAAAATAAAAAGGGTTACTTCACATTAGGATGGTAAGTAAAAAGAGATGCCTACCAAAAAAAAAAAAAAAAAAAATTTACTTCACATTATGATGGTAAGTTAAAAAGATGCCTATTTAAAAGGATAATGATCATCTCAATTTCAAAAGAGAAGTAACTTATTCATTTAATGATTTGAATTTAAAGTTGGTGCATCTAATGATATATATAATGTTACGACATTTAAATTTTTTATCAGACTTGTCAATATTGACTTACACATACATCGTACGGAAACTTAAAAGACGTCATTGTTAGGCCCTGTTTGGCAACCAACTCCCCCTTATTATCATTTATTCTTAAAAAAAGTCCAATCTCTTTTTAAAAGTATTATCAAACATCTTTCTTTACTTTTCGATTACAAAAAATGTAAAACTCATAAAAATATTTATGATTTTTGAAAATTGTGCCAAAAACATTTTTTTGAAAATTGATTCTTTTGAAATTAATTTTATTTTTTAAAAACATTTTACTCAAAAAAAAAAAAAAATAATAAAAGAGCATGAAAATCTTGCGACTAAATTTTATTTCCCACCCCACCCGACGCCCCCTCCCCTCATTTCCTGAAAACCGTTAACCCAATACCCGATCTAAAATTTCGGTCCAAAGAAGTATCGGGCCGTTTGGTCAAAAAGAAAACCACGAGGCCGACGATAATTCCAGGAAAACTTACCAGATCTCCCACTTCCCTCCGCCCCCGCAAAGATCTGTCCCATTTCACCACTCCCTGATAGATCGAATCGTCTTCAAGGTATTCCACGCCTCCTCTCTCTCGCTCGCTCGCTCGCTTTTCTTGTGTGTGTTTTTGGTATGTTGCTTCGTCGTTATTTCACTTTTGCTCTCCTTTTTTGTGGACACAAATTCTCTTTCTAGGGTTCCGTCATATCTATGGTTTTTTTATGATTTTTTCTTCTCACATTTAGTTTTCCACTCAAAAATGTTGTTTTAGCGGATTATTTCTTGGTAATTTTTTTTGAAGTTGCCTAAATTACTACCTTTGTAATTTAGAAATGAAAGATTAGTTCCAATTTAGCTAAGTGAAGAGGAATTGATTTATAAATTGTTATCATGTATTAGTTTTCCTTCTGGGTCTTGAAGATTTGAAATATTGATTTTTTTTTTTCTTGATTTTCTTAGTAATCAAACTAGGGTGTTGTGATTCGAGTTGAATCTTTTCTAAGACATGGTTTCTTTGGTTTCCAGGTACGTTGATCTTTCGAGACACGATGGCTATGGTCGATGAGCCACTCTATCCGATTGCCGTCCTAATTGACGAGCTAAAAAATGAAGATATTCAACTCCGATTGAACTCGATCCGCCGGCTCTCCACGATTGCTCGCGCACTTGGAGAGGAGAGGACCAGGAAGGAGCTGATTCCTTTTCTCAGCGAGAACAATGATGATGACGATGAAGTGCTTCTTGCAATGGCAGAGGAATTGGGGGTTTTCATTCCCTATGTTGGAGGCGTTGAGTATGCGAATGTGCTGCTCCCGCCATTGGAAACTCTTTGCACGGTTGAGGAAACCTGCGTGAGGGACAAAGCTGTGGAGTCGTTGTGTAGAATTGGTGCACAGATGAGGGAACAGGACTTGGTTGAGTACTTCATTCCTCTGGTTAAGGTCAGATGCTTGAATTTTTTCCTTTGTTGTTTGCTTTTGATTTTTTCCGAATTGGTTTTTGTGTTTATTTTTATTCATATGTATCATATTCTATGAATATTAAGTGAGCTGTACAAATTAGAAAGTTTTGTAAGACGTAATAGTGGATGGGTCAGTGTCTTAGGTGTTGCATGTTTTATGATGCCGATGAACAATTACAGGCTTTTACAGATTGTGCTTGCCAGTTTTTTTGATTAGATAGACTAAATTATCTGCTCAGATAGTCTATGTGATCTTTTCGTTAGAAAAGTTAGTTTTTTGGCGGTTAGTTTTGCAAAGCGTCATTGCCACCAATGTCTGGTTAAGGGCGATCTGATAAACACTTGGCAGCTAGAAAACCGACTGCTCACTTTTTACCTGAGGGCTGCCTTACAACCTGAGGTAACATGTTTGTTGAATATATCTCTTTCGTTGCATCAGCACTTGAAACTTTCACCCTGGTCATGTGTTCTTGTGTCTTGACACGCATTACTTATGCCTTGGGGAAACTTGCAGGCAACTAGGATAGTAGTCTCAAAGTCAAACATTTGATTGTTGATTTGTTTTATATCTGTTTTCTGTGCTTTAATAAATGTAAAACTCTTCTTATAAATTTTACATTACTTTTCAAAAAAATAAGTGTAAGACTTCTCAAAGTCTTTGGTCCTTTGATCATACTTCTTTTCTGATATCCCCTAATGCATGATCTTGTTATACCTCTTACAATTAGAATGAGACTCAATTTTATTTTAACACATCATAATCTCCAACATTTAGAGACTGGCTGCTGGTGAGTGGTTTACTGCTCGAGTTTCCTCATGTGGCTTGTTCCATATTGCTTACCCAAGTGCCCCAGAGACATCAAAAACTGAACTACGAACAATTTACGGTCAGCTGTGTCAAGATGACATGCCTATGGTCAGGAGATCTGCTGCAACGAACCTCGGAAAATTTGCTGCTACTGTTGAAGCTGCCCATTTGAAAACTGACATCATGTCTATATTTGAGGATCTGACTCAGGACGGTATGTAAATGCCCTTTGGAGCTGTTTAATTCTGCAGTTTGAGAACATAATTTAAGCTGTCATCAAATGACACCTTATGTTAACTTCTTGTATTTAATTTTTCTTGAAAGAATGGACCGTTGTTAATAGTTTTTTCCCAATTAAATTTATGGGTCAATTTAGCGCAGACCCCTTTTTGTCCTGACCAGATGAAAGCTGAGGCATAAGATGAATAACTAATTCTAGGAAAGAATTGTTATGCTTCTGCTATTGCTCTCTTTTATCCATTTCAGTTCCAGATGGTGTGTGCTTGGTCATTCATGTTTGTATCTTGCATTATTCATAAAAATAAAAAATAAAAAAATAAAAAATAAAAAATTGCTTGTATATTGCATTCAATTTCTATTTTTTGAATCAACATAATTTTTAAATAGTGATGTTGGAGGAAAATAAAACTTTGTTTTTATTGTTGTTGGAGTCGAGTGTTCCCAGTTGAGCATCATCCTGATTCTGTTTAGACTTCTAAGTAACCTAGGTGACTTATTGGATGCCTAACCCTGAGGGTTAATTGTCAAGTCCATTTCCATTAAAAACTTTGCAATATTTATTCATCTACTTGGATTTGCTATTAACCTATTATGTTATATGCATTGGCTTAGAGTTTTTAATGACAACAAGAATTTGCTCATACTAATCTCATTGCAGATCAAGATTCTGTTCGGTTATTGGCTGTTGAAGGTTGTGCAGCACTTGGAAAGTTGTTGGAACCTCAAGATTGTGTGGCACATATTCTTCCTGTCATAGTTAGTTTCTCACAGGTATGGATTATGTTGTTAATAATTACATTCGAAAATTAACCTGCAGCTTGTATGGTCTGTTAATCTCTATATAAACCAGAAAAAAAGGAAAAAAGATTTAGATAGAGACTATAAACCTTTTATCCTTTTTTTGTTAGGTGTTTATCTTGTATACTTCATGTGTACTTAGATATGCCATATGTGTTTTTAATGAAGTTCATTTACTAATTGAAAAAAAAAAAAAAACACTCTTGGTTGCATTTAAAGGTTTGTGGAAACCTTTTTTCTTTATTAAATGATCAGTAAATTTTTAATGAAAAATCAGTAACGTTAATCTCTGGCATACTCCTTTGGTTGCTTTTAACATGCTTATAACCTTTTTGTAATTAAAATATTAATGCTAATTTGATAAAGCATTTTCTGTTGCAGTTTCCCTACAAAAGGTTCTATAATCTGTTGGGCAACTAAATGTTAGCCATGTTTCTACCATTAACTGTGCTAAAATGCTTCTAACATGCTATTCTGATTTTCAATATCCTTTTTGGCCATTGTCTTCATTGGTCTTTGCTTTTAAGTTATAAATACATATGTACATTTTCCTAGGATTGCTCTTGAGATGAATGTCTGTCCTCTAACCGTATTTACATTTTCTTGTATTTTAGGGCATTTGGATAGATCAGTTTTAATAGCTAATTTTCATTGAATTTTTCCCTCTTTTGTAATAGAATCTCTTACTTCTACTGACGAAAAGGGCCGAGAAAGGGGCACTCCCCAAGTACATTGGATGTATTCAAGAGAGACCCAGCTATCTAGAACTTGACTCCTATAACTAAGGGAAAAATTGAAGGAGAAAAAAAATGACTAGGGTCAAATTCATGATAAATAAAAACTAGGCAGACTACAATCTTAGGATCAACTCTTTGAGTATGTGGTGGGATGTTATAAGTGGAAGTTTTTCCTTCAATTTTAAAAAAGTTTTGATTGCTTTCACACTAAGACTCTGTGGTTGAATATGTTATTGGAGGAGAATGTATAATTTGTAAATAATCCTAAATGAGAGTTGCATCTCTTTATTTTGTTAACTATTATAACTGAATCATGAAGTGCAACACAATATGTGCATTTGCTGTTATGTGATGCAAAGTCTTTTCTAACCAGGATAAGTCTTGGCGTGTTCGTTACATGGTTGCAAATCAACTATACGAATTATGTGAAGCTGTAGGTCCTGAACCAACCAGGTACTTTCTCTTTTCCTGCAGAGGAGCAGTTATCTTGAATGTTTCTGTAGTAATTCAATTTTCACCAATCTATTGCCAGGTCTGGTTTTTTTTTTTTTTTTTTTCTATGCTTTAAATACTTTACTTTTTTCCCTGGCATTATCAAACAATCTCTTGCAGAATTTGAGAGATCTTGATTTTTATGTTGCAATAATCTCAAAACCGTCTTTAGAAATCATGTACTTGTCATAGTGTGTCATGATTTATGTAGATATTTTACTATGGTTTAAGGAATTAGCTTCAATTCTAATTGATGGTTGTCATAACGTTTATATCTGTTAGGTCGGACCTGGTACCTGCATATGTTCGGCTACTTCGTGATAATGAGGCTGAAGTACGCATAGCTGCTGCTGGAAAAGTTACTAAGTTTTGCCGGATTCTGAATCCAGAACTCGCAATTCAGCATATCCTTCCATGTGTGAAGGTACATGTGCTCACCAACTAGTTAGCTATTTGGTGTTATGTATTTGACGGTAGATTGTGTAGTGTTTATTCACTTGTAGTCTTGTTCAGATGTTGCTTGTTTGATAACTTATGACTTATTGTCTTTTTTAGGAACTGTCAACAGATTCGTCTCAGCATGTTCGTTCTGCGTTGGCTTCTGTTATAATGGGAATGGCACCAGTTTTAGGAAAGGTAATATCTTGTCTAGGTACATATGTTGTTTCTCATCTTAGATGGAAAATATAGAAGTTTACTTATTCATTTCCATGCAACAGTAGAAAGGCATATAGCTTAGGTTATGCAATGTTTCTAGCATCATCATCATTTTTTTCTTCCTTCTAGCTAGGTGCTTCTTCTTGTATACTTTTTTTGTATTTATGGGTGCCTTACGCTTTTAATAATATGTGTCGATTACTTATTTTTTTAAAAAAATGTTTCTAGCATCTTGTCTATAACACCTTTTATTGTCTTTCATTCTGACATCAGGAGTAATTGTGGTGTAGAATATGTTCCTGCTTTTATTTCCTACATGTGATTTTCTTTCTCACTTGTTTGGGTGTATCCTGTTAGACGCGTGCGAGAGAGTTCTTTCTATAACTAGTGATCTAATTGAAATGCAATTGGAGAGTGAGCTAGTTACCATTATGCCTTCTTGCTGTGGAATAAACTTAAGAGCATCAATAATATTTCTCTCCTGAACATGGCATGAATTAGTGATACCTGTTTCAAAATTGCTAACATTTTATGTCATGCATCACTGGAATTGACATGTGTGGATAGCTTGTTTTGGTTCTCATTTAATTAAAACAGAGGAGGGTGTTTCTCTCTCTCTTGATTTTACCATATAATGTACTGTTTTCTTTTGAGTGAAATTTTGTTTATTTCCTTGTATATAACGTAATTTCTGTTGATGGTTTGCAGGATGCAACAATTGAACAACTGTTGCCTATTTTCCTTTCTCTTTTAAAGGACGAGTTTCCCGATGTCCGGCTGAATATTATCAGCAAGCTTGATCAAGTTAACCAGGTTTTTGTCTATATTCAAGTGTTAAAGAGTTCATTTCTTCCAATTTTGATCAATTGAACACTTTTTCTTTTGCATTTTTCAACGATTTAGCATTTAGTGGCTGGTATTAAAAAATTTTAAGTTTTTTTTGATAAGTAATAAGAAGTTTTATTAAAGAAAGAGAAAAGCGAGAAGCGCCCTTAATTACACACGAAGTATACAAAGGGGGCCAAAGCGAGCCCAAAGCAAAACCCCAGCACACCCACCCAAAAAAACCAAACAACCACCCAAAAACCCTCAAACAAACACACCAACGCAAAGCCCACTAATCATTTTCAACTTTGTTACAAATCACAGATAACTTAAAATTTTTTTTTTTTTTATTAAAAAATTTTAAGTTATTCTGTGATTTGTAACAAAGTTGAAAATGATTATATTTCCCCATATTACTTAATAAAATGAAGGAAAAGAAGAAGAAAGATTTTTTCTCCTCCTGCAGATCTCTCAGTGCCCTGTAAATGATTATCTCCACTATGGTGTTGCAGCACTATTTTCCTTTCTGCCTTTCATTCTGCTAGAGTTATGACTGAGGTTGATGTTGTCTTATAAAATATGATCCTTTAGTTGATGCAGCATAATTGTTTCTTAAACTCAATTGTTGTTTTATTGCCGCCTTTCTTGAATTATTTTGAAAGTACCAGTTTCCACAAGAGTGTTTGTAAACATTTAGTATTAAATTTTAATCAAGTCTTGTTAATGTAACTGTTAAAACAGGTAATTGGAATTGATCTGCTGTCCCAGTCTCTTTTGCCAGCGATTGTTGAGCTTGCAGAGGATAGACACTGGAGGGTTCGGCTTGCAATAATAGAATACATACCTTTATTGGCAAGTCAATTGGGTGTAGGCTTTTTTGATGACAAGCTTGGTGCTCTTTGCATGCAATGGCTAAAAGATAAGGTTTGTATAGATTTTGGTTACTGACTGCTAAATATAACGTGCTTATGCTTATGCTTTTGACTTGATCTTTATATCTGTTTTGGTTAACAGTTTCCTCTTTATGTAGAAAACTCTACATTAAATGTGAATCCATCTTCTATTCTCAAAATTGTCATCTTCCTCATTGTTACTATTATCTTTTTCGAACACATTTGCTTTTAGTAGGTGGGGAATCTATTTTCTTGGAATTGCAAAGTATTAATGAGAATTAGTAATTGCTGTTGTGGGCCTATCAATTTATACACATTCCCAGCTGAATTTGGTGGGAATATTCTTGGATATCCATCACATTGTCACTTGTAATTTTTTGCTAACGCAATTTGCTCCTTTGAGTTTTCAGTGTTATATCTCCTTCCCAAGGGTAGCTAGACTAGGTTTCAATTCTGCCGGATTGAAAATTATCTAAGTTTTTTTAGACGTTAAGATGCTTTTTCTACAATTATCTTCCACTTGAGGTTTCCATAGCACATTTTTTTTAGTATACTTGTTTCTAGTAAATTTATATATGTTGTTGGGGCCAACAATGAGAAACTTGTATATTGGATTTAATTACTGTAATGTCTGACCCTTGCAATAACAAGCATGATCATGCAATATTGACTGGCTAACATCTTGATAGGGTATAAAATTTATTTTCGCTAACTCTGTTGATACTGGCTGTAGGTTTACTCGATTCGTGATGCAGCTGCGAATAATGTGAAACGCCTTGCAGAAGAATTTGGCCCAGATTGGGCAATGCAACACATAATTCCACAGGTTCTTCTGATTACATATTACTTGCATTGATTTCTGTTGATACATTATTATCGTATGGTACCATTTCCCAAGGAAAAGCAAAAAAGAATTCTCAGATTGATGTTGGTGCATGACATGCATATGAAGTGTTTGACATGGAAAATTTCATAAATTTATGATTGTAGATTTTCAAAATGATCTCTGATGCGTCTTTCTGATTCCAATCAATGCGAGAGTATATGTCCTTGTCAGAGCTTATATTCATTCCTTCATATCCTGTATATGAAAGGAATTTTGTTGTCAAAATTCATGCCATTGACATGCTAGAGTACCTAAATTCTTTGTCCTGGTGTTTTGTAACACCCCGGTCCCATATTGGGAAGATGAGAAGAAGCCCACATAGAGTGGGTAGTTTATAAAGATAGTCATGGGTGCTAAGTCCCACATTGCCTAGTTACTAGGTGAAACTGGGCTTTATAATGAATTTTAGGGAAACTCCAAATTGACTAGTCATTTTGGGGTAATAGCGCAGATGTGGCTAGCGCTTTTCCCTGGGTCGTTACAAGTGGTATCAGAGCCACCTATTAACGCCAGGCCATGTGGTACGTATTAGAGCACTGCATGACGTAGCCCTGACGAGGACGTCAGGAATTTAAGAGGGGGAGTTTGTAACACCCCGGTCCCATATTGGGAAGATGAGAAGAAGCCCACATAGAGTGGGTAGTTTATAAAGATAGTCATGGGTGCTAAGTCCCACATTGCCTAGTTACTAGGTGAAACTGGGCTTTATAATGAATTTTAGGGAAACTCCAAATTGACTAGTCATTTTGGGGTAATAGCGCAGATGTGGCTAGCGCTTTTCCCTGGGTCGTTACATGTTTACTTATATTTATTTTGATTAAGAACAAAATATTTTTTGAACGAAAGATAATTTATAAGCTGGTAAAGACCGAAGTTCCTTAACCTTTCTTTTTTTTAACTGAGGCCAAAGCAATACTGCTCTGTTCTCTAGCATTGAAAAGGAACTAGAATCATCTTTCAGTTCTAATCCTCAACCTCTAATGTGACTAAAAAAGAAGGTAAGGTTCACTGTTTCTTTTAGCAACTCCAATGGCCGTGAAAAGCCTATTAACAACCAATGACTCACCATCCAATGCCTTGTTCTTTATTATCTGTGATGCCTTTTTTGTGCTCAGTAATGCCTCTGCCCTAATGGCATATCCGACACCCGCCACCTAGAGAGAGTCCCATTATTGTGGACTTGAAAATCCAAAAACAGTTTCCCCTCGTCTTGACTAGCTTTCTTGGTCTGGGGTGTCAATTGCTTAGGAAATTCTCTCTCCTGCTTTCCTGTTCTTGTTGCTGATTCTACGTCTCTCATATGATCAGATGGTAGCTTCTGTTTGGGAGGATTTGTGGTGAGTTGATGGCATAGACTTCAACCACTGTTACCTAAGAAGTGCCTCTCCCTAGAGGTGTGCTTGTGGAAGGAGAGCAGAGAGACTCTCACCAACAATTCCTTTGTTCCAAATTTGAGCTTTTTATTGTTGTCTGTCAGCTTTGGGGGACTTGTTGCTTCTCTCAAATTACGTAAATAATTATGAAATTGAGTTAAAAGAAACTATATAAGACTATTCTCCCACTCTGAACTGCTGGGAGTGGTTAACATAACATACTCACATCTGAACATATCTTTGGTGTATGTGCTTTTTTTTTTTTTTTCTCAAATAGCTTGGATATTCTCTTACAGGTCTTAGACATGATTAATAACCAACACTATCTGTACCGGATGACCATTCTACATGCAATTTCTCTACTTGCTCCTGTAATGGGCCCAGAAATTACTTGTTCCAAACTTCTGCCTGTGGTCATTAACGCTTCAAAAGATAGGTAAAGTCAATAGATTCTGAAGCTTGGCTGTGAATGTCTTTCTTTCTGTTTATTATAACTTGGACTGCCGTGTTGACAATTGCACCTTGCAGGGTTCCCAACATCAAGTTCAATGTGGCTAAAGTCTTGCAGTCACTTATTCCCATAGTTGATCAGTCTGTAAGTAACTCGCTTTCGATTTACATAACATTTCTGAGTCAGAAAATAGATGATAACGACATTGAGCAAGGCGTGATATAGCAAAGAGAACATGTATGAAATTGAGAACTGGTGTGATTTTGGAACTTTTTAGGATATTATGGTTCTTAAAGATAATTCTCCATCCAGCTCTAAAAATGATAGGTGAAAGAAAATGCAATATGTTGTATCATATGGTGATACAATTAGGATAACATATCATATGGTCAGATACAATTAGGATTTCTGGGTAAGGATATCTTTGCAAATGTCCCTCGCCCCCCTTCTTTTTGGGCGATGGAGACAAGGCAAATCTCTGGTGGACATCCTTTTATCCCACCCATTTTGTCCAATAATGATTGATTGTCTGGAAAAGAAAGTGCAATACTGTTTCGTGAGCATATGCTGATGGGACTACTGATTGGGATGCTTTGTGAACAATGCAGGTGGTTGAGAAGACAGTCCGTCCGTGTCTGGTCGAACTTAGTGAGGATCCGGACGTTGATGTCAGGTTCTTTGCCACCCAAGCACTACAGTCAAGTGATCAGGTCATGATGTCTACCTAGGTTCATTTAGGTCATTGATTTTTTTTTTCTTTACTTTTACTTTTGCTTTTCTTTTCTTTTTCTTTTTTTTTTTTGTTTTGCTGGCCAATTTGGAAGTTAAGATGATATACAGATGTATGTAATATCTTACTTGAGGTGCCAGAATATTTTTTTCCTAGGACATTTTCTTTTCTTTTGATTGACATGCCATGTACACCATATCACAAGATCCAACTAAAAATCTCGCAGAAGTTATGATTGTACATCTGCAGAATGCTATTTTCTTCCCTCAAGCTGCAAATTAGGTAAATGGGATCTGTGTAGAAAGAAGTTATAACAGGGCTCGGGTTTGAGCAATTTGTGGATTTGGACGCTGCCAATAGATGCCTTTTCCACTCAACCAATATTGCTGTGTCAATGGTTATGATTATTCGAAACTTACCAAATATCTTGTGGTCAAGCTATTTGGTGCCTCCATGGCACTCGAGAGTTATGGTACTCTTCGTACCAATGATCTCGGTGATGTCGTCAACAGGCTTATGTAACCTGCTGCAGCACGCCATGCCCGTCACGGATGGTCCCATCATGTCTAAAAAGGCCAGGCAATGTGCTAACCATAGCAGCTGCAGCCGTTGGTTTGTTTTCCCATCTGGATTTCAAATTTCTTCAGATGCGTTACTTCTCTTTGTTTTCAACCCGTGTTACTCTGTCGTTTGTCCACTTTTCATTTGTTTTATTTAAATTTAAATTAGTAAAATAATTATGAAATTTGAAATCTGCTCAGAAAACATTAAGTTAAAATGCCCGATTCTTCTTACATCAGATAATTTGGGCAATCCTCATTGGCTGGAAATTTAAAATGAATTTTACACAACTTGGTATCCCCTTAAAGGGCAAAAAGGCCAATCTGAAGGGGTGCAGCTCAGGAAGTAGCTAACTGAGCAACCATGCCCTCGCTGACATTTTTACTCCTTTAAAACACATTAAAAAACAGAATTATGTCAAGGACTAAATAAATAAATAAATTCCTTGCGTCTTTGTTCAACAAAAATAAATAAATAAATTGACTGCGACAGAGAAATTGAGAACAGAGTAAAAAACGGAATATGGGTCAATGGGGTCATTGGCTGAAAATTTAGAATGAACTCAACGCAGATGGAGTGAGAGATCTTTGTTTTTTTTTTTTTTTTATTAATTAACATTTCCAATTCACTTAAAAAGTATAAACAAAAGTTTCAAAATTGACAAGTCATTTTTATGCCAACCAAAAAATTATCTCCCTAGTAATTTTAGTGGCAGGACTTCCATATAGTTTTATTGTTTTAATTATAGAAGACTTGAATTAAAGGGTGGAATTGAAAGTTTTATATTAACTTTAAATCCTAACGATGAAATAGACACTATTCATTTTATTTGAAATAAAGAAAATTTTTGTCCTATTGCATCATTCTATACTTTAAATAGTTTCTGATCAAAATCACTTAAAAAAAATCAAAAAACAAACTACTTAAAATGCTAGTGTGTTTTAAGTAATTTCTCATTTCAATCACTTACAAAATTCAAATAAACACCTTAAAATATGTAATTTCTAACGCATGAAATGAATGATAAACAAATTAGGGTGAAGAATAGTAATACTTGATATCTTTTTGCCTACAAACAATGTTAAAAATTATATTTTTATTCCATAATTATTCGGTAATATTTATTTAGCAGTTTCAATTTACTCTTATAATTGTAACATAAAAATCAAGTCATCTCAAATGTAATATAATTTTTTAAATTACTAATATATTAGAATTTAATAATAATCCTTTTAAATTCAATAATAATTTTAAAATTTGGCGAATAATCAAGAAAATTGAAGCTTATAGGCTTTTATAGCATAGCTCTACCCTATACAGCTTTATCTCTTTTGCGTACTTGGCGGTTTCCTTGCGCTTGACAGGTTCCTGGATCCTTCCCCGTTTACCCCAAAGTCTTCTAGCTCCTATGCATTGGAGCCATTGACTGACTGAGAGAGAGAGAGAGAGAGTCTAGTCTTTGAGGCAAGCTCGGGTACTATGGAGATCGAAAAAGAATAGGAGAACAACCTTGAGTCCTCTCCTGCCTCTACTTGTACGAACTCTCTCACACTCCCTCCTGATCCTTAGCTTCTTCTTTAGCCATGGATTCTGATGAGGCACCCCAACCAATTAAAGGGGTTGTCATAATCACTCTTCCACCACCAGACAACCCCTCACTTGGCAAAACCATCACTGCCTTCACTTTCTCCAACGCTCCCCAATCCCAAACCCATCACCAAGAACAAAACCATCAAAACAACCACCCACAACGCGCTCCTCTCCCACCTGCAAACCCTCCGAGTCAACTTTCATTCTCGATCAGCGGAGCCTTCCTTGTTACCCCAAGAAAGCTCTTGGGCTTTCTGGGTATCTCTCTTTTTGCTCTTGCCCTTTATAGTTCTGTATCTTCTCAGCCCCTCCGAGAATCCCGCCGCTCAGAAGATGATCATGGACGCACGTCGTTTATCTTTCCTTTGTACCCAAAATCGGGGACTCCACAGATAAATGTGAAGCTGAAGTTGGGGAGGCTTGTGGGTATTGATAAAGGGGATATGGTTTCTCCAATTGAGGATGCGAGGGAATCCCACAAGAAATTTTTTGCTTCCAAGGCAAAAGTTGATTCCACTTCCATTTTACCTGTCAGAGGCAATATATATCCAGATGGGTATGGATGGATCTTGTTGCTTTCTTTAATTACTGCCTTTAAAATTATATTATGAGTCATGGAGGGAAAAGTGCTTTTTTGGGGAATAAAGTAAATAGAGCTAAAAAGGAATCATTGGAAAACTACGTTATATAACAATTGACTTTTATCTCTTGTTTTTGTGTGGCAAGCTACATCCCATTGTCTTCGAAACCAGTAGTTATGAACCAAATGATCTTCAAAAGAACCAGTGAAGCTCTCCAAAATCACTTATAAAGCTCAATTTACTAATGTAGAATTTAGTACCCATGCAATGCTTTCACAATCTACCCACCAAAAGTGGGATTTGGCCTTCTGGGGTATTGCAGTCCTTGATCCGAAACTGATGAGAAATATGATTTAGTGCATGAGTACTTGGGGAGTTCATAATCCACTGATTATGAAATGGGTGGGGGAGTTCATAAGTGTTCCTCTCCTTCAAACTTAAACAAGCCATTGTTGCTGGATAACTCATCACAGCCTTGTCATCATGACTCTTGACTTCAATTGCCGTATAGTATGTGGTCATGCTGCTCCTGATGCAAACAAAAATTTTCTTATACATACAGATTGTACTACACATACATACTTGTTGGTAGTCCTCCAAAGCGTTATTTTCTTGACATGGATACGGGGAGTGACTTAACGTGGATACAGTGTGATGCTCCTTGCACTAGCTGCGCTAAGGTAATGCCTAATTAGGATTGGTTATTCAGTTAATGGGTTTTCCAAACTTCTTTTGTATGTGTCTACTGTATCCCCCGGTTTTCATTCATATCTAATCGATGGTCAATAGATAATTGGAATTTGTTACATTAATCTTGCATGTCTTTTCTGAAAAATGCTTTGTATTAAGTGAATAAATCAATATATGATACATATGCTGCTTCTTTTAACATTATCTCCTTCTCCCTGCTCTTATCTTGTGGGATTTTAGGTTGTAATTCCATTTTGATGCACTGTGGTAAATAATTTCTTCTTCTTGCATGTCTTAATACAGGACTCTTTTTTTTTCTTTTCTTTTCTTTTGTTAATTTTATTTGGTTATCGGTTGGGAGGTTAAAGAACAAGTTTGGAAGTTTTCAATCAACCCTGGATCTGACTTGAGGGAATTATCTTTACAACTCTTTTTAACTGTTTGGCATAAAAATAAAAAATAAAAATAAAAAAAAATAAAAATTAATAATAAAAAAAAGGCTCTTAAACAAGTATGCCATCTTAGAAATCAGCCGACGATCAAAGATAATGATATCCCAACCTTTAATTAAATTGTTGAGCTACACGTTATCTTTATTCTAATGGATATAGTTAATGCAGGGACCAAATGGTTTGTACAAGCCAACAAGAGGCAACATAGTACCTTCCAAGGACTTCTTGTGCATGGAAGTTAATAGAAATCAAGAGGCTGGATATTGTGAAAGTTGCCAACAATGTGACTATGAGATTCAATATGCAGATAAAAGCTCCTCTATGGGGGTTCTTGCTAGAGATGAGCTTCATCTAATGATGGCAAATGGATCATGGACCAATTTAAATGTTGCTTTTGGGTAATGCTTTTCTATTTTTCCTCCCTCCCATCCCCAAACTCTGAATTTCCTTAGAAGTGTTTAATTTTTTGATGAGTCTTTGAAGTGCTTAATTTAACACCAAAATGCTGATTTATGCATTTGTTTTTTGTCTGTAAGGTGTGCATATGATCAGCAAGGATTACTTTTAAATACACTGGCAAAGACTGATGGAATCCTGGCGTTAAGCAGAGCTAAAGTTAGCCTACCTTCCCAGTTGGCAAGCAAGGGAATCATTAACAATGTGGTTGGTCATTGTCTTACCGCTGATGCAGGTGGTGGATATATGTTCTTAGGTGATGATATTGTACCGCAGTGGGGTATGTCATGGGTCCCTATGCTTAATAGCCCTTCCATGTAAGTAAACATCTCTTCCCCATTCCTCGCTTCTTTCTATCACTAATAGAATTTAGGGTTAACTATATTTACCCCTCTTTAACTACCATCATTTTTGCAATGTCTCCCTTTCGTGACTCAAAATGACAAAAAAAAAAAAGAAGGATAAAAACTGGCTTATGAAGGGAATCTTTGTCATTTTCGGTTGTAAAAGGGGACATTGCAACTCCAATGTAGATCGCGGGAAGGGGGAAGGGTGGCCAGGGGGCAGGGTGGCCAGGGGGCGATGCAAAAATGATGGTAGTTAGAAGGGGTAAATGTAGTTTTCCCTAGAATATATTTGACATTCAATTTTTTTTTTTTTTTTCTAATAAATGTTGATTTTCCATTGTCTTCAGTTCCAATATTATATTTATAATATATGACTGATTGTTCTTTTTTTATTTTTTATTTTTATTTTTTTTATATCTTGTGCTTTAGCTGGAAAAGAAATGTTTTATTCCTGTGATGTAAATGCAATATAATAGAAGATATAATGTTCTGAGTCTAGTGTCAGGGCAAAAGTTCATCTACGCTAGTGTTAATATGATTTGTTAGCTCAATCCTGTATTGACCAATTTTTTGAAACTCTAATGCAGTTATGAGATTTACCCCTGTAATTTGTGACAATCTTTATAAACATGCCTCTTAGATCTTTAAAATATGAACGATTCTTCTTCTTATTTTCCTAAATACCTTCTATGCCTTACCATGCAATCTTATTCTGCATCACTTTTGATTTTCTCTTCTTCCATGCTTTCCTATTCAGAGATTCTTATCATACAGAGATTGTGAGAATGAATTACGGAAGCAGGCTTCTCAAATTAGGTGTGACAGACAGAAGAGCAGGACGTGTAGTTTTTGATAGTGGCAGTTCTTTTACATATTTTACGCAACAAGCATATTCTGATTTAGTTGCTTCTGTAAGTGTTTTATCCACAGCCTCCTGGGAAGATCTAGAATTTCTTATTACGTGACAACTCCACTGACAGTACTGATTACTTGTTACCCATTGATGCAGCTTGAAGAAGTTAATGGGTTAGGACTCATCCAAGATACATCAGATCCAACATTGCCTGTTTGTTGGCGAGCTAAATTCCCAATCAGGTACGACAGCAAGTGTGGTTGATTGGGCTGCACCTGGTCAAGCTTAATTATTTTCTCTATAGCTTAATTTATCTTTTTGGCATTCTCTTAACCAATTTATCAAAGACTCTAACTTTATGTTGGTTCCTTCCATTAAAATTGAGAAGAAGAAAAAGTGCATTTGTTGTGCATATCTGAATAATTTAAAAGGAAAGAACATACGCATTTACTGAAATTAAAAAAAGAAAGAAAAAAAGCACTCAAAGTGAAGTTCTACTTTTCTCTACACTGCTGTCACCAATATAACCAACTTATGATAAAATAGATGTAACATTGAAATTTTCTTTACTCCACCTTAGCCATCTCTTCCAAGTTCCACTGTTCTCAGCCTACACCACAACCATTTGAATTGATGGCGGCATCAACTTCAATGTTCTCACACCTTTTTCATCGCTAGCATCTGCACAATTGCTAGCACACCACTATGTCTTCACCACCACCATCACCACTACTAGTACTCTGTTAAATTCTTTTGGGGAAACTTCACAAAACCCTCTTGAACTTCCATGCGTTTTGAAATTACCCCCCTAAAGTTCAAAAATTTTCAATTTAGGGTATCGAACTTTCAATTTTTTGCAATGTCTTCCCTCCATTAGGATTTTCTATTAAATCTTGTCAAAATTTTCAAAATACTCATTTTTTATAAAAAAAAAAATTGCAAAGATTCGTGCTTAGGTATTTTTACAAATTTCGTTAAATCCTAACCAATACCCGGATCTTTGCAATTTTTTGTTTTATTTTTTATAATAAAAAAATAGAGGTATTTTGGGAATTTTGACAGGATTTAACAGAAAATCCGAATGGAGGGGTGGCATTGCAAAAAACTGGAAGTTCAATACACTACTAAATTGAGAGTTTAAAATGATAAAAGTTCAGGGGGGTTAAATAAAATTTCCCCAAATCCTTCACCATGAATGCAGATTCCATTAAAATTGAGAAAATATACTAAATACCCACTACTTTTGTAACAAAACCATCAGAAAATGTCAAAAAGGTGCATTTGTTGCCAACACCTTCCAAAGTATTTTCTTGTGAGGGCTTTTGCATTATTGCTAGAAAATAGTCAGCTGCTTTAATATTAAAACTTTGGGTTAAATATATTTTAATCCCTTCAACTAACATCTGTTTTTGATAAAGCACCATGAATGGACAGTTTTGACACTTAGGTTCATCAAACTACTATTTTGTTGTAATTAAGACCCTCCATTAGCGTTGACCATCTGTTTGGATGGAAAAATCATATTTAACCAAAGTATTCCAAAAATACCCTTGTTTGACACTTAAAAAACCAAATTTATCCCTTAAAATTATTAATCAATAAAAAATTATAAGAGAAACTTTACAAAGGACTCCTGAACTACCACGCAATTTGAAAAGACTCCCCCAAATTTCAAAATGTCTCAATTTCACCCCCCAAACTTTCAATTTGATGCAATCTACACCCATCCGTCAGTTTTTGGACATTAAAGATATCGGCTTGTAAGTGCGTGAGGCTTTATAAAAAATGGTTGGTAAGTGAGATGGCTAAAGTATATTTAACCCTAAAACTTTTCACTCTTTGGGTTTGATTTTTGTAGCCTAGAAGGGTTTTGGTTTTGTAATGCCAAGGCATATGGAGGGAGGGGGGAGTTGCCATAATGGTTGGTTTGTAAAACTTGTTGGGTACTTGAATTTTTTATGTTTTTATTTCCTGGGCTGCTACTTCACTTATTAGGATTAAATATTGATGCCCTATAGGGTATCAATTTTAAAATGATGAGTCTTTTAGTTTTTTCACTGAACGATTTAGCACCGAGTTGTATGATGTTTTGTATATTATGTTACAGAAAAATTTCGGTTGGGAGTTGATGGAAGTAAATAATAATAATACTTTTTGATAACTCGTACATATCTTATTATTATCATTATCATTATTATTACTATCAGTTTAGACACTTTTTTGGGCAGACTGGGAGGCACTTTTTTCAAAGCTATCTCTCATCTCACTCCCTATCCCAATCTTTTTTCTTTTGTCTCATAGTAACTAAATATACTTTTTACTTTTTGTTTCCCTGAACAGGGGAATACTGCTAATATATTGGCTGTCTTGTTTCTCAAATTTGGAATATTTTGGAAGATTATAGACAAAGATTGCATTGATTATTTGATTAACAGAAAATCATGTAGAAATTTGACAAAAATATGAACTTCCAACTGAAATCTGACAATTGAGCAGCTGATGTGATGTAAGAAAAAGGCCATTACTTAAATTAAAATGATTGGAATAAGTTTCCTCGATTTTATTAAGAAAAAAAGGGGAAAGGTGTCTGCGTGGAGTTACTTGTCCATAAGCTATTCCCTCCATTTGTAGACGAGAAAATGGCCTCAACGTATAGCTTAGGTTCGTTGTAACTTTGAACTGCATCCACTCATTCCCCTTTCTCTCTGTTACCTCATGTGAAACAAGCCTGATATCATGCAAAACATATGGTTAATATTAGTATTCTCTTGCCTCAATTGCACCTTACTTTGGAGGCTTTCTCAATCAAGATGGATGCTAAGTTATAAAAGCCACACCCATATGTTTGCAGATCTGTGATGGATGTTCAGCATTTCTTTAAGACTTTAACCCTTCAGTTTGGGAGCAAATGGTGGATTGTTTCCACAAAGTTTCAAATTCCTCCAGAGAGCTACTTGATCATTAATGTAAGTATTTTTAGTCCTTTTACATCAGATTTTATTCTACAGTGTTCAAGTATTTGATAAACAAGACTCCTAATTTTGTAGAACAAAGGCAATGTGTGCCTGGGTATCCTTGATGGAAGCAAAGTACATGATGGATCAACAATTATACTTGGAGGTATGTTCTGTCTAACGCATGAAAACCAAGCCTGGGTCTTCTGAGTTATATTCTCTAAGGTCTTAATAATTTGTCAGATTCAATTTTTTTTATTGGATAAAGGTGTTACTACAGAATTCTCTGTTTTCTGGTTGGTTTAGCACCCCCCAAACTTCCCCCTTTCCCCTTGCCAATTGTTCACTAACTAATATGGCCTCTGCAGACGTCTCAATGCGCGGGCAACTGGTCGTATACGACAATGTGAACCAGAAAATCGGGTGGGCGCGATCCGATTGCATCAGGTCACGAAGATCTAAGAGTCTCCACTTCGTTTGATGGGAGGGATAGTGTGCTTATTATGGGGTTTCCTTTTTGTACGTACCCTGTTCAACATTTGCATCCTCTTTTGTGAATATCTTATATGCTCCCCCAGTCTCAAAATGATTGTCTAGTTTTAAATGAAAAGTAAAAGCTTAAAAGAAAAAACAAGGTTTCTAAAATGTCATTCGTTGTACTTGTATCTTAGAGTGCATGATTTTTAAGAAGAATTTTGTTTTTTCTTTTCTTTTCTTTTCTTTCAAAAGGGTGAGGGTAGTTTAAGAAATACCAGAGTAAATAATTTGTATTTTTAGAAAAGTAAAAATTTAGTTTGTAACGTCCAAAAGATAAATAACATAAGTAAATTGAGACGGGAGAGTAGTTATATATTATATTGTGTATTTGAAGATGTCTGTACACTTTTGTTTATTGTACAAAGTATTTTGTTTTGGACCAACGAGGAGAAAAATATAAGTAATAGTGATTTAACAACATATGTCAGTTAATTCCCGTAATTTCTATGAAAATTGTACTGCATGCTGCCTACGCACAATAACAGTTTCAATGACAAATTTTTAGAGGTTTTTACAACGGACACAGATTTCCTCCAAACTTCTTTTAACCCACTCTAGTAAGTAACAAGTATTATTTAACATTTTTTTGTTTTTTAAAAATTAATGTTTGAGTTCCTAAATTAGAATCCGAACTCTCTTCAGTCCATTTTAGACTAGAGAGTATTAAGTTCGTGGCTATAAATTTTTCTCATAAATTGTAGGGCTACAAATGGGACACGTGTCCCACTAATTAAAAATAATAATAAAATATTATTTAGAATTAGAAAAAATAATAATAATAAAAATAATGGGGTGGCCATCTTGGCCATAGGGGGCGGCCGGCCACCCCATTTCTGTCCTAGGGGTGGCTTTGGATACCCCAGACCGGCCGGTCTGGGGCGGCCGAAGCCACCTCATGGCCCTTGTGGGCGGCGAAACCACTCTCAAAGGCAAACTCAGTAATTTTTTTATTATTTTATTTTTTCCATTAGGGTTGGCTCCTAGTGCAAAAATGGGGTGGTCGGCTATCCCCTATAGCCAATATGGGGTGGTTAGCTACCCCATTATTTATTTATTTTTTTTTTTTAATTCTAAATAATATTTTAATATTATTTTTAATTAGTGGAATATGTGTCCCAGTTGTGGCCCTAGAAATTCTAGCCATGAACGGGATACTCTCTGGTCCATTTTGGACTGGAGAGGATTTGGATCCCCTAAATTAGTAAAATGACAATAAATGACTGTCAAAATATTAAAGAAAATATGTAAAGATGACACTTGACACTTGTTAGACTAGGTTGAAAGAAATTTTCTTTAAACTGATTTGGAGGAAATTTCTGTCATTTCACAACAATGATGGTTTAAGGCCGTTTTACACTAACAATTACTAGCCTCAATTTTCAAAAATTGCTCAAGGAGGAGATTAATGCGCCATTAAAGTCACATATCAAATCTCAAAGGTTTTAATTCATTTAGGTTATCTGAACATCACTACAACAAAATGCGCAATTATATTCAACACCCATTTTGAATTTGTAGCATTTATTTTGCTTCAACACTCGGTATGCGTGGAGTTACCATTTCGATTCCTCCTTCAAGCGACTTTCATCTTGTTGAAAAAACTTTCATCTTGTCGAAAAAACTTCATTAGTTTTTTCAACAAGATCTTGAACGAATATGAGGGAATCAATTGGGAAAGCAGATAGATGAAAACCTAGAAAGTGTGTTTTTGTTAAAAGCAAAGCACTATCTAACCAAAAAATTATCAAAGTTTTTCTCTTGAGTTAAATCATGACCCCTGAAATCAAAACCAACATTTTTTACCCCTCTTTTGGCAAACTTCTCTTAGAGCATCTCCAGCGGATGTTCTAAATGGCCCATTATGGGTTATTTTTCTTCTCCAACTGATACTATAAAATGAAAATGTTGTCAAAGTAAACTTTTACATCTAGATTGTTACTGTAGCTCACTGAATGAGTATTCTAGTATTAAAGCAATGTTACTTTTTCTATTTTATTGTTTCTCCTCTTTTTCACGAAACATTCCTTTCTCCTCTTTCATCACCCATAACATTTATTTCTCTTCTTCACCGAAACCTTTCTTGCTCCTTCACCCAACATATTTCTTTCCCAACTCAGCACCATACCGAAGAGAATCAGAGACATACATACAAAGCGTGAGAGGCCGAGGGCTGCTATGTGACTGAATAGAACAAATCATATGTATATTGTTATGGCTTGATTGTATATGATACTTTATGATACTTTAAAGCAATATGAGATTTTTATGCTAGATGTATCAGTATGCATTTGTGACTGAATAAAACATAGCATATGTATAACATTACAACTAAATTGCACATGATGACTTTCATTATATGTTTTATTGCTTTGATATGCATGTAAGCTTATGTTCACCCAATATAGTGAATGCATGCCTACGAGTACAGCTATAAGTTATATAATATATAACTACGTATGAATTAGATGGGTATGTATGTGTATGTTTTCAAGCGGGAAATCAGAGCTTACATTTACATTCATAACTAACTAATATGTTTTCAAAATGCTTTCGAGACTACAGTGTTTACTTTATCAACTACAAAATATTTTTGAGATGCTAGTAGCAGTTATTATAAATTTACGTAGTTGTGAAATGTTGGCTCATTGTAAAAACTCAGTACTTTCTATACTTACTGAGACCATGGACTCATTAATTCGTTATGCAGTTGTGGTCAAACCTACGACCGCATAGATGATGTTGTTGATGCAAGTTTTGAGGCATTAAATGAGGATTCGGTACTTAAGCTACTATAATGATTGAGGCCATAGCGTGCTGAATGTTTTTGTGTCGGACTAGTAGTTATCCATCTTGTTTAGTGCACTCATGTATATGACTAGACAATGTATATTTTGTATATGGCTTCGTGTCGCATGTGACAGTTTTGTATAATTATTATTTTATATGTAGTTCATTACATTTTGTAAATCTTATTTCATGTAGATGTTCATATTAGCTTTGTGTGTGTGGTATTATACTCTCATGTTAGTATGTTTTCCACTGCAATGATATTGACTGATAAATCCTAGTTTATGATGTATGTATCACTATGAGACATGTTTATATTATCTATTAGGTTAATACATGGATTAATGGCGTATTGCGGTATTGCTATGCCACTATGACAACTAGTTTCATTCACGTTATGTTTTCAAAAAAAAAAAATTAGTCGTGTTATAAGGAGGGTCACCACAATTACATAGTGAATTCAGTTGTTTATAAATCATATACAGCAATACGAGATCACAACCCATCATTTGATAATATGATCATGAATGCAATATAGATATCATACATGTTATGATAAAAGAATCATGTCATAGTTCAACTCCATATGTTCTATCCAAGCCTTTAACTCCATCTTGGTAGAGTTGGTGCTGTCCCGAGGGATCTGTAATACAATATCGGTGCTCCGAATATGATACACATATCGTCTATTCACTAGCAGCCCGACCAAGTTCGATTTTGGGTGGCCCACACTTCTAGGGTCTGTTTGGCAAAGGCAATGGCCCAGACACTGTTTATCATTGACCGTTGACCGACTGCATCAGATTTTTCAACCTCAAAATGTGTCACCCTTTTTACCATATTGCCCCCTTTTAACTGACTGCATCAGCTTCTCCTTCTTCCTTTCTCTCTCTAAACCCATTCTTCTCCGACTGCATCAACTTCTCCTTCTTCCTTTCTCTCTCTAAACCCATTCTTCTCCGACATCAGCTTCTCCTTCTTCCTTTCTCTCTCTAAACCCATTCTTCTCCGACTACATCAGCTTCTCCTTCTTCCTTTCTCTCTCTAAGCCCATTCTTCTCTAACTGCATCAGCTCTCCTTCTTCCTTTCTCTCTCTAAACCCATTCTTCTTCGACTGCATTAGCTTCTCCTTCTTCCTTTCTCTCTCTAAACCCATTCTCCTTCGACTGCATCAGCTTCTCCTTCTTCCTTTCTCTCTCTCTAAACCCATTCTTCTTCTTCTTCCTTTCTCTTTCTTGTTTTTATTTTGGTTATTTTTTATGCCTAGGCTAATCAATAGGGGAGTTTAATTGGTTATTTTCTTTTGGTTTGGGAGGAAAGAAGGTGTTGGTTTTCTTGAGAAGTTTGTGGCTTGATTTTTTTTTTTTTGGTCGTGGCTTGAATTTTCTTGGGTTTTTTCTCTACTGACCGCTTGGGTTGGTGTTCTTGAAGATTTGGGTTGTTCTTAAATTGAACCCAGTTTTGAGGTCCAGTTTTTTCTCCACATTCAACATGTTCTTCGTCATGAATTGCAAGAACACCAACCCAGGTGGGTAGAGAGAGAGAAAGGAAGAGGTTTAAGAGAGAAAGATGGGTTTTGAGGAGAAGAGGGAGAAGAAGGTTAGAGAAATTCCATGAAAATACTCAGTTTGGTTAGAAATTGTCTTGATTACTTCTCAGATTAAACAAAAACAAGAAGAGAAAGGAAGAAGAAGAAGAATGGGTTTAGAGAGAGAAAGGAAGAAGAAGGAGAAGAAGCGTGAGAGAAGGAACCGTTCCATGAAATCACAGCCTTTGTTTTCTTTTTCTTTGTTTTCTGTATAATCCCAGACGTTGGGAGATTTAACAGCAAAACTACAGCACCTAAAAAAATAAATGCCTAAAAAAGTAATTTTACAAGGGTCACGTGTTGGAAGGCATAGAACCAAATGTTCAACAGTATCTAGGTGGGCTCCATTGCGGTTGCCAAACACCACCCTAATGACGTCCATCTATAGTAACCACTATACAAACATGGTGCACCGGTCACAAAAAATTATTGGATCTAAGGCCAACATAAACAATAAATATATATTAACCATAGGAGTACCCTTATAATTTTAACAAGCCAATGGCCGTTATCTCGTATGTACCGGTATACCATATCATATAATGCAATTTAATTCTTTCTGTCATTTACATGCATTTTATTTCAAATTTCATCCTTTTTATTATCTTATTTAATCAACATACATTTCACTAGTAAAGTTCACAATAGTCCAAAATGTATTTCGTGAGAGTTTTAAACATGTACGTTTGATGTATAAAGTATGGAAAAATACACTTTACCCTCCAAGTTTCAACTGATTTGCAATTTGGCCTCTAATGTTTAAAAAATGACAATATACCTTAACAAAGTATCAAAAATTCGTAATGTGACTCATATGTTAATAATTTTCGTTTTCTCTTACATAAATTATGAAAAATACCTAATTGACCCTACATTAAAAAATAAAAAATAAAAATTTGGGGGGTTGGTTGTAGCCACCCCTATGGCCATGTCACTTGGCGGGGGTGGTTGAAACCACCCCCATTTTTTTTTTTTTTTTTTTTATTGAATTGGAGGCATTTTTAGAATTCCAAAATTTTAGACCAAAAAATGTACGTGCATCACATGTGAGCAATTTTCCGTTAAATTGGACAGAAATAGTTAACGAAGTGGCTATATTGTAAGCTTTTAATACTTTGTTGGGGTACATTGCAAATTTTTAAACATTAGAAGTCAAATTACAAATCGAGTAAAACTTTTGGGTGTAAAGTGTATTTATCCTATACAATATTTATGCTATGTGGAAAGTAAGTAACAACAAGTATTCATGTGAGTTTTTTACTCACTTGGGTCGTATGGTACTTCCTCAAAATTCTCTTGAGGCTACACAAATTCGGAATCTAAGAAAATATGTGTCATCAATCCTAATCCCGAGCTAAAATAAGCCCTACGTCAATACCTAACCATCAAGCATCAGGATTAGGATTGACTATAGGTATTTTTTGCCTAACCATTGAACGTTCAGACAGGAGGGTCAAACGTTCGACCACAACATCGAACATTCGGACAGGAAAGGTCGAATGTTCGAACTAGGAAGGTTGAATGTTTGGTGCTAGGCAGAAAACTCAATTCGAATAAAAAAACAACCAAACTACTCCTAAGCAAATCCTAAGGTATTAACTTGATCCCTAATAGAGTCCAAAACTATAATAACACATCAATGCAGAAGTGACCGCGCCCAACATCATTAAAACATTAAATTATCGTTAAACTAGGATTAAGGCTAACAACTCTATTTAAGGACTAAAACTCACAAGTTGAGCTATGAACTTGACAACTTAACAACAATATAAGGACCAAGTTAAACTAAGAAAATTACCTTACTCCTCCACCAAAACACCCTCATACACTCACTCAATGGCAACAATGAGCCAAAAGGGCCGAAATGAATTGAGGGACAAAGGGGGTGGGGTATGTATAAGGGACAAAAGCGTTGAAGGTAAGAATCAACTGCTTTTACAGGCACGTGTACAGTCGAATGTTTGGTGTACTATGCCGGAAAATTTGATCTACTATTATTCAACGGTCAGTGACGAAGGAGAAGGGGCTGGTATAGGCCACACCCGCCCCCTCAAATAATTAGGAAATTTTTTTTTATATATATATATAAGGTAAAATTTTATTTTTAGTCAATTGGCCCCTTCCAAAAAAGTTTTTTGGCCCTACCCATTAAATTTTTTTTGGCTCTTACCCATTCAAAGCCCTTTGCCCCAGCTACCATAATCCGCTATCACAAGTCCACAACACTAGTAAAAACATAAACAAGCGAGCCGAATAGAAAAAAAAAAAAATTATAAAAACTAATTTGAAAACTAACCTAACCTTCAGATGATTCCCAATTTCCCACCATCAGAATTAATTTCTAGCAGCCTCCCTCAGAGAAGTTTGTTTTATCTCAAGCAGAAGTAGTAGATTGGATTGGACAAACCCTAACTTCAATTACGCTTCAATTTTTTTTTTTTTTTTTGGTCGTTTGGCTGCTTAACTTGCTTTGCTTTGCCGAATAATCATACCTCTTCAAGTAGATTTGTTTGGAACTAGAAATATGCTCTATGGCTGCCACTGGGCTGCATCTTGCATAACCATTAACCTGCATTTCAAACTTTCTAGAATGCGAGAAAAGCGACTCTATTCACTGGTTTTGTCTTGAAAGGTTTGGGAAATTGCCCAAATGGGAACAAATGGGCACACACACTGCATGGCAAAAGACAAGAGTGGCAGATTGCGGTGACTTTTCATTGTTTTTATTTTTCAAGTTTCAATTTTTTGTCTCTTGCCGTGGCCCGTGCAGTCACTGCAGTGGGTGCCCATTCCCAAACCTTTCAAGTTTCAAGACAAAACACGTGAAAGGTTTGGGAATTTAGGTTTGAGAATGGGCACACCAAGTGTAGACCATGGGTGGGTATTGATAATATATATTTTTTTTTTTCAAATCAATGTGGGAGAGCGGGAAAGGGTAAGTGGGGTATTGATAATTGATGTTGCCTTTTGAGATTTGGTTAGGAATTTAGGATAAGTCGTTGGAAACTTCAAACTTTGGGTATAATTATGGTTTACCAATTAATTAATTATTGTTAATTCTAAGATTCGGGTAGTTTGATTAATGACTATAATTCCACCATAGGATCACACATCACTTATCAACACATCACATGTGCCACCAAATCGTTTAGCAATATTTATTCATCAATTGGTTTAGCAATCTCAATGGCCAATATCAATTGGTTGCCTACTTGCCCATATTTATTTATCAATTGGTTTAACAATCTCTATTGCCTTATACTTATTGAAATTTGTGACATTGATTAAAGTCCCGACTGAGATATGCTTTGCTTTTACAAGTACTTTATATTCTCAAATTTCTCTTTCATTTTCCATGTACTAGATCTCGAAATCTTTTTTAAAAACAAATCAAAATATTGAGAGAGTTGTTAATTTGTTTTTATATTTATTGACACATTACACGACAGAACCACTTAGATTACCTATCATGCAACGCAATTTGCAACACATAAGAGGTGCAAAACCACACAACGTAGGTTGCACTATTTGAGGTTAGTTTTCTATGCTCAATTCCTAATTAAAGTTGTATTGTAATTTGGATATTATGGTTATTAAGTATTGAGGATATTGTTTATTAGAAGTCTAAACAATTAATTGGATAATCTAACACATGAAAGCTATTATATTCTAGGGGAAACTCCATTTACCCCCACAAACTTTTGTGTTTTTTGCAGACACCTCTCAATTGTTTAAAATCTGTTACTTTGGTATATTCAATTTTTATTTCCTTTCACTTTCACCCTTCCGTTAGGATTTTTTGTGAAATCCTAACGGAGCCCTTCGCACGTGGGAAAATTTTAATGAAATGCCTGTTTTACCCCTGAACCCATTTGGACAGGCCACGTGTCTTTCTTCTTTGCTTCTTCGTTTAGTTTTCTACCACCATTTCCCTCCTCTGCCTCAACTATAACTTGCTCTTCCTGTTTTGCCGGTGAGTCTTTGTGGGCTTTCCCCTATGGCATTGATTTGTTTGTTTAAGCAGAAAAGTTCATTTGCTTTTCTTATTAATTTTCCTTCCTGAGATTCTCTTTTTTCTTCTGGGTTTATTTTGGAATTTGATTTTCTGGGAGTTCGTGTGCTGATCCTTTCGCGTATTTGTTGATCATATCTTGTGGCTTGAATAGAAAATTCTCTTCCGGTTTTTGGAGCTTCGAATTCCTCAATCTGGTTTCATTCCAGAGCCCAAAAAAGGAAAATGTTAAAGGCACAACATAAACCCAACTTAAAACCAACTTCTCTCCTACATGGCATTTATTTATTTTTTTATTATATTTTTTTTAAAACCAAAGTAAAGGCACGTAAAAATCAAATTTCAGAAATCCTAAAATTCCTCTCTCAGTCCCTTGCTCTCCCTCCCGCGCTCACCCTCTCTCCTCCGGCGAGTTCATCGGCCACCGGAAATCCTCTCTCACTCCAGCACTCTCCCTACCGCGCTCACCCTCTCTCTCCTTCGGCAAGTTCTTCGGCACTGGCGAAACTGTCCGTCCACTGTCTCTCTCACTCCGGCGAAGCCGAAGGCTCTCTCTCCTCCACCGGTGGTAAGCAATCCCTCTCTCTCATCCACATTCAAAATCTAGGGCTTTTTGATTTATGTGTAGTGGGTGCTAGAATAGTGTATTAGATTTATGTGTATTTAGGGTTTAGATTTCTGTTTTTTGAATATTATTGGGTATGGATTTGTTTAGGGTTTAGGTAGGTATATATCCACCTTGATATATCAAAAAGATCAGTAATTTCTGACTGGTCGGAAAATGAATCCCGTTGGTTTGCTTGAATCGGATCCATTGCTGCTGCTCTGGATTTGGCCTGAGAAGAAAATTGTTAACAAAAAAAAAAAAAAAGCTCTGTGAGATGAATAAAATAAAATACTATACTAGATTACAAGGGATTGTACTGGAGATGGGGTGTGAAGCAAACTGCCAAACTGGGAAAGAATTTGTACGTACAGAGAGCTAGAAAGAAGTTGAAAAACTTTTTCTGAGAAATTTGGATTTGCAAAAGGGTTGAGGCTTACCCGTGATCAATGTCTGGAAGTATATGATTCTTTGGTAAGAAAGAAAGATTGAGAAAGCAGAGTGAAAAACAGAGGAGAATGTGATTCTGGTAAAGTATTTTAGGTTTTTTTGGGTTTTTTTTTTTAAAAAAAATCTAATCTATGGTATTTTCGTCATTTTGGATCACAATGTCCCCGTTTTGTGACCCCAATGATAGAACAGTAAGGTACATTAACTAAATTGAAAGATTGGAGATTGACATTGCAAGTTGTGTAGTAGATTGAGGGGATAAGTGTAGTTCCCCTATGGATAAGTAAAGAGCAATTTTGTGGGAATGATTAATAATAATTTTTGTCATCACATGAAATATGATTCTGGTAAAGTCTCAACCTCTGTACATTGGAACCTTTTGTTTAGATCTACTTGGATTTGCTTAATGTTCTCACTTTCAAAATGTGAACACCAACCACTGACTACTTTTATGCTATTCCATGAATCCTTGGACATTGTTCCCTTGCTACTGATATATGCAATTCATGCTAGATTTTATACCTTGTTTGTCTTCAAAAGTCTATATCATGACTACCATGAAATTTAGGCTCATTGTAACCCCCATCAAATCCTATGATGCTGGAGTGATATGCATTGGATTTTTAGCTTATTGTTCATGTCCAAGCTTTATCCATGTTAACAAGCACATTTGCTGAGAATAGATCAGTATCATATCCAAGCTTTATCAAATACCCATGAATTTTCCTTCCTTGACCACTATCCCCCAAACTCGAGCAAGCTTTCAGAATACTAGACAAACTAAACTCATTGGGTCTTATTCCATTCAAAACCATTTCCTGAAACAAACCCAGGGCTTCTCCACTGAAATCACTCTGAACATAACAAGAAAACAACAATACTTTGAATTATATATATATAGAATTTCATTTATTCCCCTCGTTGACAATTTGGTATAACAAATAGGTGGCAGGTGCATGTGCATTAGTTGTCTGATTAAAACTTTAAAGGAGGACCTTAATTATCAAATTAATTACAATAATTAATTAAATCTTTTATAAAAACAAAAAAAAGGTTTTATATATGTACTGTAGAAAGAGAATGGTGATTTGGAAGGTTAATTAATTTGTTGTATAAGTAATGATTTTAAATCTTTATAAATGAAAATTGGAAGCAAATTAGGGTACCTCATCTGCTGCAGGCTTTTCTTGGTTGGAATATTTTGGTCATTTTCGAAAACTCAACAACCTTATTTAATAAGTGATTGCATATTCTAGTTTGTCTTTTTGCATGTGTTTTGTGATTTTACAGAGAAAAGTAGTGTTTGTATGTCTTTTTGCATGTGTTTTGTGTTTTTCTTTTCAAGCCTATTTAAGTTCTTACTATTTGTATGATTTTTATAGTTCACACTGCTTATACAATAATATTTTAAATTATACATTAGGTAAGTGAAAAAGTTACTCATTATAGCTGCCTAAATGGACAAGGATGGTGAAGTTGAATCTTTGTATACACGTATTTCAAATGATGAAGATTTTTTGGAGCAAGATTGCCCTCAAATAGGTTTGACTTTTCATCTTTTGTTTGGGTTATAATTTTACTTTGACACATCAAGATGGCTTTTAACTTTGTATCCCTTTTTGATAGATGTGGATGAAGAAGTTGAAGAACCAAATGTCTTAAGGATCACTTGTTCGGATGAAGAGTTGGATGGGGATGAAAGTTCGAATGAAGAGTTGGATGGAGATGAAAAATTTGAAGAAACAAAGATGATCGGTGGGAATGATGTTGGCATATAAAATTTAATATAGTTTATGCCTTTGATGTTGGCATTTTTTTTAGGGAATTTGCATGTAACTGTTTTTTTGGAAAGTTGCCATGTGACTTTGTCTTTTTGAGAAATTGTCATGTAACTCTTTAAAAGGATTGTGTTGGGAGCAACGTGGAAGAGCTTTGTCATTTATGTTTCTGCATATTTCTTATTGTTTATGAAAGTTTTTTATAGGGAATGTAATGCCTTAAAGAAGACTGATAAATTCTAGTGTCCTATTTACCCATTTTCATGCTTAAAACACCGAAACAGGACCCAAAAGGAATATTTGCTTTATGCATAGCAGAGTAAGAATTTGTAGATCACTGGTGCACAACAGACCAATTTGGGATCTTTTTTTTTTTATTCGATTTTCTTTTGAATTTGGATTGTCAAGGATTATTCATGATCACTATTCCAAGCTAGAGTCTGTAAGAAATGCTCCATTCTGAAGCTTTGTCGTCTCCAAGGAAGAAAAGAGATAATTTTTTTTGAGGGAGTGCGCTTGGTTTTGGGTGAAAAGGAAACCTGCTTTACACACATGATCACTTTTGCTGGGACACTCAGCTGGTGTTTTCATAATGTTTCTAGATACCCATCTTAGAGGAGTCCACATTGTAAAACCATCATGGATCTCAAGCATTTTTGTAAATCACATTCTTTTCTTGATGGGTAATGGTTGTCTTAGTTCAATTTGCAAATGACCATTTAAGACAATGTATATTTTTGAATCGTATGTTACCACATTCTTGTAGAACTGTTAAGTGTACATATTCGATTCTTGAAATGCATATAGCCATATACTCCATATTAAAGAACTTAGTGGTAAGGAATTTATGCGTGGATAACATCAAGACTAGAAACTAGGTCCTAAAATACAAGTTCTAGTATGGTAGCCATTTGGGAACATTTGATTCTTACATATATTTTTATATATATTCTATTAAAAACACATGTGAAAATCACATATCCTAAGGACAAAATGTTAGTTTAAAGATTAAGTTGGAGGAATTTTCTCAAATTCAATTTGGAGAAAAACTTGGGGATGACAACAGGACATTCACGGGGAGCTCATTCGATGATGCACCATTTGCTTCTTTCTTCAGCTCTACGAGAATTTGGTGGGCTTCTCGAAGTTCATCTCCTACACTTGAGCCATGGCTTTCCCAAGCATCAATCACTCGCAGCTGGAATTCAATTGCTAGAGCATAGCTGCAGAAACCAAGAGATAAATTTAAATGAACACTGATATCACCCATAATAGCTAAAGATAACAGAAGTCAAATTTAACAATTTGATTTGTCACTTAATTGCTGCCATGAAAAAAAAATGCAGATCTAACATGTTTCCTTCACATGTGTGTATCTTTACAAGAGGTGCTTGATAAGAAAACCATTGGAATAATTCAAGATAGGGTGTCACAATAAAGTACTTTAATTATTGAATAAAAGCATTGTGTATCAGTAGGTATAGAATTAAGTCATGAAAGAAGCCAAAGAAAGCAAACAGTCAAATCAAGAGCTCTTGACAAAATCTGTCCCTTGAATCAGAGACACAGAAATACATTTCAAAATAGTTTTAGATCTAAAATCCACTAACACCATTAGTCATAGAGGGCAGTTTACATTTTCTCAGGAGGACATGAACAATAAGCTAAAAATCCAATGCATATCACTCCAGCATCATAGGATTTGATGGGGGTTACAATGAGCCTAAATTTCATGGTAGTCATGATATAGACTTTTGAAGACAAACAAGGTATAAAATCTAGCATGAATTGCATATATCAGTAGCAAGGGAACAATGTCCAAGGATTCATGGAATAGCATAAAAGTAGTCAGTGGTTGGTGTTCACATTTTGAAAGTGAGAACATTAAGCAAATCCAAGTAGATCTAAACAAAAGGTTCCAATGTACAGAGGTTGAGACTTTACCAGAATCATATTTCATGTGATGACAAAAATTATTATTAATCATTCCCACAAAATTGCTCATTACTTATCCATAGGGGAACTACACTTATCCCCTCAATCTACTACACAACTTGCAATGTCAATCTCCAATCTTTCAATTTAGTTAATGTACCTTACTGTTCTATCATTGGGGTCACAAAACGGGGACATTGTGATCCAAAATGACGAAAATACCATGGATTAGATTTTTTTTTTAAAAAAAAACCCAAAAAAACCTAAAATACTTTACCAGAATCACATTCTCCTCTGTTTTTCACTCTGCTTTCTCAATCTTTCTTTCTTACCAAAGAATCATATACTTCCAGACATTGATCACGGGTAAACCTCAACCCTTTTGCAAATCCAAATTTCTCGGAAAAAGTTTTTCAACTTCTTTCTAGCTCTCTGTACGTACAAATTCTTTCCCAGTTTGGCAGTTTGCTTCACACCCCATCTCCAGTACAATCCCTTGTAATCTAGTATAGTATTTTATTTTATTCATCTCATAGAGCTTTTTTTTTTTTTTTGTTAACAATTTTCTTCTCAGGCCAAATCCAGAGCAGCAGCAATGGATCCGATTCAAGCAAACCAACGGGATTCATTTTCCGACCAGTCAGAAATTACTGAGCTTTTTGATATATCAAGGTGGATATATACCTCCCTAAACCCTAAACAAATCCATACCCAATAATATTCAAAAAACAGAAATCTAAACCCTAAATACACATAAATCTAATACACTATTCTAGCACCCACTACACATAAATCAAAAAGCCCTAGATTTTGAATGTGGATGAGAGAGAGGGATTGCTTACCACCGGTGGAGGAGAGAGAGAGCCTTCGGCTTCGCCGGAGTGAGAGAGACAGTGGACGGACAGTTTCGCCAGTGCCGAAGAACTCGCCGAAGGAGAGAGAGGGTGAGCGCGGGAGGGAGAGTGCTGGAGTGAGAGAGGATTTCCGGTGGCCGAAGAACTCGCCGGAGGAGAGAGAGGGTGAGCACGGGAGGGAGAGCGAGAGACTGAGAGGGGATTTCCGGTGGCCGATGAACTCGCCGGAGGAGAGAGGGTGAGCGCGGGAGGGAGAGCAAGGGACTGAGAGAGGAATTTTAGGATTTCTGAAATTTGATTTTTACGTGCCTTTACTTTGGTTTTAAAAAAAATATAATAAAAAAATAAATAAACGCCATGTAGGAGAGAAGTTGGTTTTAAGTTGAGTTTGTGTTGTGTCTTTATCAAACCTCCCCAAAAAAACACTAGTCTTTTTGGGCTCTGAAAAAAATAAAAATAAAAAACACACCAGCAATTATGCAGAAACAGGGAAATAGAAACATGGAAAAGAGGAAGATGAAAAGGATGTCCCTATCTAATCCATTTCGTTTGTCTTTTTAATCTCTTCCATGCCCAGCAACCCCTGTCTTGTCCCCAAAGATAGAGAAACAAACAAAGTGTTATCATCAGAGAAGCATTGCGAGAATAGTAGCGCCGTTCAGAGCCCAAAAATCAGCTCCAAGTTTGGGTTTTTCTCCAACCTATCTACGCCTCGCTTTCAGTCTCAGCCGGTCTCTAGCCCCAGCCTCCAGTGCCAGACCTCTGCCACCACCGCCTCACCCACTTCTTTGTTGCCGAACAGCCCAAAACTCCAATGCAAAACATCAACCACCCCAAAGAAAAACAGCAGCCCTAGATTGTTCCGGCAAGACCTCAAACTTTCCCTTCTACAGCCCAAGTCCCCTCCCAGTCTTTCCAAGAACTCTCCCGCCAACTCGAGCATGAGTTCGACTCGAGCGTGAACCCAAGTGCCAAAATCGAAGGCCTATTTTTTTGTGACTTTCCTCTTCTTTCAGAGGATGAAATGGTGAAGAAGAGGGTTTTAATTGAAGAAGCAAAGAAGAAAGACACGTGGTATGGGTTCAGGGGTAAAATGGGCATTTCGTTAAAATTTTCCCACATGCGCGGCACATGCGAATGGCTCCGTTAGGATGTTTTGTAAAATCCTAATGAAAGGGGGGTAAGTGGAAGGAAATTCAAGTTGAATACACCAAAGTGAGAGATTTTGAACAATTGAGGGGTGTCTGCAAAAGGCGCGTAAATTCATGGGGGTAAGTGAAGTTTCCCCTATATTCTATTCTTCTTCATGTGAGTTTGTTCGTTGCTAACATGTGCATATTTTTTATTTCTTTACTAGATACTTCAATGTGACAGAGTAAATTTATTTGTAGACGATGGGAAAGCCAAACACAACACTTGACTTTTTCAAAAGAAAAAATGCACAAAGTTCATATGTTAATGTTAGTGATGCATCATCGCCAACTTCTGATATCCCAATTTCTGAAAATTCTCCTAACAAATCTCGAAGAGTTGACATCAAAGAATTTGATATTAGTTCAATGGAATTTAATCCTAGATTACATCGTCAGATATGAGATTATGATGTGAATCAACGGGATGAAATTCGACGAGCTTACATTAAAGTTGGTCCATACTGACATAATATCTCGAAGTACCCAAAATCTGGACAAGAAATTCACCTTCATAGCTTTCAACCTTCGTGGTTCCAGCTATTTTCTATATGGCTTGAATATTCACCTGATAAAGATGCAGTGTTTTGTTTGCCGTGCTTTCACTTTAGTAAGCCATCTAGGCATCCTATGCAACGTGTATTCACTATAGATAGATTTAAGAATAGGAAGAAAGTTAAAAATGGAAAATATTGTGTTTTTTTCAATTATATAAGGAAAGATCCTAATTCATTTTACAGAATTGTTGAGAGGTCATATGAAGACTTGATGAACCAATCTCAACACATACAAAATGTATTTGAAAATTTCACTTCCAACATTTAACTTTTGGGCTTTTCCACATTTCACCACCATCTCCTTCTGTTAGAGAATATGTGGGCTTGTCCCATATTGCTAATGTATAAGATTCTCTCCAGGGCACAAGAAGCAGACTGGCGAGCTTTGTCAAATATTTCTTTAGCTGCACACATCGGCGTGTCACCATGTCTCCTCTCATTTCCCAAAGCTGATGTGGCATAATCATTTCAACCAAAAAATCAGTCACCATGCATCAAATGCTATATATGGAAGACCACGCCATATCAACTTTAAGAAAATGAGAGAGGAATAATAGCCCATATATCACATTCATACACACATTTGACCATAGAATTAATATGTATAGTAAGCCTATGGCTGTTATTTCGCATGTACCAGTGTACCATGTCATACGATGTAACTATTCTTATCTGTCTTTTACATGCATGCTCTTACAATCTCATTGTTTTCATTATCTTGTTTAAGTAACACATTTTCATAAAATGTAGACACCAAATATAATTGTTTCTTATTTATTCTATTTGCAAGCAATACGAAAGTGACAAAACCTACTAAATAAAGATAGATTTGATATGGCGGTAGTTTCAAATGATAGATCTGACACAGATAAGGCATGGTCAAATCTAGTTTAAAGCAAAAGTGGCGCATGGTGAACAAATTGCAAACAATTGACTATAGTTGAAAGTCTCAATTGATGTTGTTCGAGTGCTTGCATTTCAAGGTGTTGCTTTTACAGGTCAGGATGAAAGTGTGGGTTCAAAAAATCATGGTCATTTCCTTAAAATATTGGATTTGACGGTTTCATATAATGACATATTGCTGAAGTGATAGCCAAAACTTAAAAAAAAAAAAAAAAAAAAAAAAAAATGCCTCTTACACATCACCAATGATACTGATAAGTGCCAAATATTCCATATTTGGACCAATTTATTTACATTAGTTAATCCCTTAACTGTTGTCGTTATTTAATGTTTTGTGTTAATTTTGTGTTTTTAATATTTTATAGGTTGTTGTTAAAGAGAAACTGCATATTTAAAGGGAAAAATACAAAGTTTAGAAGAAAGCACACTTTGAGAAGATCTAGATGATGTGGTTAAGTTTAACCCAATCAAGGAAAAAATTAAATCGAAATTTCTCTAATCGGAGTCAAAATCGGATTGGATTCAAAATTAGATTCTATACATGTCTCAGTATTTTGACCATAACTTTCCACTCAAATATTGGATTGAGGAGATTCAAGTGGCATTGGAAAGCTAACTCAAAATACTACAATTAGTTATGAAATATGATTTTTCTAATTCGGATGGTTACTATGCTAAAATTACCTCGCAATAAATGAACACAAATCTGGACAAATCCTATTCCGAAATTTAGGGGTGGCAAAACAGGCACCTAACACGACCCGATTACGACCCACGGATACCCATTACACGATTAGCCTATACACACGACCCATTTAGCTAAACGGGTAATCGGGTCTGACACGATTATGACACAAAAATAGCCGGGTAACCCAACACGACCTGTTTTACCCGTTTAAAATAACCGGGTCTAATCGGGTAGACACGACCCGACACAACCCGTTAACCCTAAACTCTATAAAAAATAAAAAAAATTAAAAAAAAAATTGTAATAATAATACATCAATACAGTCAATGCAAAAAATTGAGTTCCAAGATTTTAAAGGCTTTAATAAAGGCTAAGAAACAAAAAAAAATGGAAAGTGACCGTAATTGTACTCCAAAAGAAATTACTAAACTCATGATTTCACCTAAACTTAAAACAAGCAAGCATATTGATTAAGTTCATTTATTAAAATAATTTTTAGATAAAGAAATTTAATTTTGCTCAAATTACATTGCACTAAAAAAGAATTATGTATATTTCAACAAAAATATGACATCTGTAATCTATTGAAATTAAATGTCTCATAACAGAGACGAATTTTGCAAATCATTTGAATAAAAAAAGTAAGGGCAAAAAGCAAGAAGAATGTTTTTAAATTAAAATCATTTAATTAAATATTTAAAAATAAAAAAAAAAGGCCCTACCTAAATTTGTTGTCTTAGGCCTCAAAATCTATTAAGTCGGACCTACTCGAGGGGTTGACTTGGTTACTAGTAAGCCACTTGGCTCTCATCGATACCTCATAAAGCATAAAGTCTAAGTATGGACAAAACTAAAATTTTTATTTCAAAATGATCAAAATATGAATGAGGGGTAAAATGTGTCAACATTTCCATCATAGCAATAAAGAAAAAGTTAATAAAAAAAAGCTAACAAAAACAAAATAATAAAGAAAAAAAAAAAAAAAAAAAAACTCAAAACTACATCATCATTAGATTCATAATTCATTACAAAATACAAATTAGGTTCCCATGGGCCAATGTCTATTATGCCACTTCACTTGAAGTCTTGAAGGATCCATGAAGGCATCCATGATCCACCCATGTAATCAAAGTCCAAACATATGAATTATGAAACACTACAAATATGATCATTTTAAGAAATATTAATAGATTGTGTTCCTGATGAATTTGAAATGTCACAGGAAATTGAATTAACATCAGTTGTCAAAACCTCATCTTCTTTGCCATCCAAGTCCAACTTCATTTGTGTGAGTTCTATATCAAAAAAATAAGAAGAATTCGTGTTATTTTATTATAGTGTAGTAAAAAAAGAATACAAGTAAACGAAGAAATTAAATATGCAAATAATTAATATTACCTTCATCTCCATATAACCAATCTCTAGTGCAAACTAATGCCTCAACAATATCGGGCTTGAGTGAGCTCCTATATTGATCAAGCACACGTCCACCAGTGCTAAAAGTGGATTCCGAAGCAACAGTAGAAATAGGAATAGTCAAAGCATCACGAGCCATAGCCACTACTTTAGGATAGCGAAATTGATTTCTTTTTCAAAATGAAAGGATGTCAAATGTATCATCCAAATCCACAAACCTAGGTTCCTCCAAATAAATGTCCAATTGAATCTTTTGGAAATTAATATCATCTCCAGCAAATGCTAAATAGTCCTACATGAAACATATAGAATATAAACATAAATAATTAAGAGTATATATATATATATATACACTAAGTTACTAACAAGATAAGAAATTAATGATATTACTCACCTTTTGCCAAGATAGTTTTGCTCTAGGTACTTGGGACCGCCGAACAGTTATAGAGCTTGAACTTGAAGTATTAGAAGAAGCATTATACTCCATAAAAAGGTTCTTTATTTTCTCACGAACATTCTCGAACTGTATAGAATCCATAACTCCATAGATTTTCGTATAGTAATAATTTACAAGGTGAAGCTTGTAATGAGGATCTAAGATAACTGCTATGGCCAACACTTTACTGAATTCTAACCAATATTTCTCAAATTTAGAGATCATTTGAGTTGCCATTAATCTCTTATGCTCATCTGCACTCACAAGGTCTTCCTTCAAGGATATTCTCATAAATCATGGCAACTACAGGAAAGTATAAGTTGGCAGTGAGATAGTTAGTACCAAAAAAACACATGTAGTTTCGTAAAAGCAAGCTAAGAAACTATTGATATCACCCACCTTTTCCCACTTAAGTGCAGTAGGACAATGCGACTTATAGTTTGAATCAGTCATCTCCAAATAACTAAAAGCACTCTAATAGTGAATAGCACTCTCAAGCATAAGATAAATAGAATTTCATCTGGTTGGCACATCTTGTTTTAACCCATTATAACTATCCAATGACATTTGATTTACCGCATGAAGAAATTTTTGTTTTCGCACTTGTGATCCCTTAACATACTTCACGCTATCTCGAACCTTTTCGATAGCATCATCGATTTCTTTTAATCCATCTTATACAATCAAATTAAGAATATGAGCACAACAATGCATATGAAAGAACTCATCTTCACAAAGAAGGGTTTTCTTAATGTTCAGTGTTTGCTTTAATAACTCAACGCAACGATCATTGGCAGAAACATTGTTCAATGTTATAGTGAAAATCTTGTTCTCAATTCCCCACTCTTGTAGCAAATCATATATCTTTTCTTTCAAAGAAACACCTTTATATGGTGGGGGCATAAATGAAAAGTTTAACACCCTTTTAGTTAATATCCACTCTTTGTTAATAAAATGTGCAGTAAGGCACATATGCCCATCAGTTGTCAAAGAAGTCCACATATCAAATGTTAAACAAATCCTCCCAGGACAAGCATGCAACATAGATTTAATCCTTTCTTTCTCCCTCAAATGCATCTTAACCAAATCTGCCTTACCAGTATTTCTCGATATAGATGGTACATCACCACACAAGTACTGATGTAATTGTCTTACACCATCATATTCAACAAATGAAAAAGGCAAATCATGCTTAATAATCGAAGCAACCAATAATTCTCTATATATTTTGAGATCAAATTTAGAGTCATTTATTGACAGAGATCCTGCTTTCCCAGTTAAGAGCATCTACTCAACATCACGAGTGTTTGCCCATCGCAAACTTGAATGTGCTTTCTCAAATTCCCAGTTCCATATGAACTTCGAGCCTTGTATTTATTACCACATGTCTTGCATTTTGCTCATACCTACAGGTCATTTGGATCAGTATTAGGAACGATCTCATAAAATTGCCAAACAGTTGAGGTCTTCTTCCGCTTCTTTTCCTTTTTCTTACTCCTAGTCCCCACAGAAACAGAGTCATCTTATAGTGAATGTAATTCAACCACATCGTCGTCAATTTCGAATACATCTTCAACAAGTTCTTTAATATTCATCTACATTCATAATTATTAGTTGAAGTATATGACTATATGCTATATAACTATAAATTGAATATTTAAGAATAAATTAAAATTTAATTGATTTTTCTAGCAGAATAACCAACCCAAACCAAATAGATTCTCTAGTTCTAACATAAATGATTTGATGCCCCAAAAAGTCAAAACAAAACAGTAATAAAGGAATGACAGAATCTATGTATCTGGTTTTCCTATTTAAAACCAAATAGATTCTCTAGCTTTATCCATATGTTTTCCTATTATTTTACACCTATATGTGACATGCCCTAAGCCTAAGGGGTTTGATGTTGTTTAGGGAAATCATTTTTCTAAAAGTATAAAATGGAAAGAATAAACTTTAACTTAGATGGTGCATAAATTGAAGAAAATAGTTTTTCTGCTTTGAATCTTTCTGATCCTATCAATTCCTCATTTCCTCTGTATGCCCGCTTATGCAAACAATCCAAAGCCATATATAGCTAAGTGAAATAAAATTCTAAAGCTTAATTAACAAAACTTGTCCAATCTATAAAATGCTAATTACAAATCCTTCTACCTATGGAATATGGTAAAAGAGCAACTTCTCTTATGCTTCTTAAGCTTCAGATTTTTCAGATTTCTCACACGTATAATTGTTAAATACTGATTCAGAATCAAGCCAATGAAAAATAAATACAACTTAGTTGGGTTTAGCATAAATAAAAAATTTCAAGGGTCAAACCGTCTAAACCCTCCATGACTAGTAATTGACTAATTATATATGTTAACATTATTTTCATAAATACTAATAATGCCTATATGTAATATGTTGGACATAAATTTGTCAAAACAGAATTGTGCAAGTACGGAGTACCAATTAGCATACATTGAAAAACATATATAATTTGCCCCATTATATTGTATGAAATTAGGGCAATATTGCAATACACAAACAGATTCACAAAATATGAATATATGATATCCAAAATCAGAGTCCAGAAACAGAGAGAGTAAGAGACATACCGCCATACCAGAGACAAAGAGGCGTGGCTACGGTGACGGTGAGGACTAAGGATGCCTTGCTAACGGCAACGGCGAGGAGGGAGATCTGAGAGAGAGAGAGAGAGAGAGAGAGAGAGCCAAGACTAAAAAAGGAGACGAAGGGAGAGTGAGAGACCGAGACTTGAGAGAGCAAGCAGAGAGTGAGAGAGGCAGACTGGAAGAGGTGCGGTTTAGGACCTTTAGGTTTACTGAGTGCCTCTGCCTTATCCTTTAGGAAAAAAAAAAAGGGGTCTAGCAGGTCGACCCGCCAAAAACGAAATTACTGGGTCTTAATCAGGTAGACCCGATTACGACTCGAACCTGATAAGCCCAAACCCAATACCTATTTTTTCGTGTCGTGTTCGTGTCGGGTTTGCGGGTTGTGTCAAAATTGCTTGCCTTAATTTCGATTTCAGACTTCTATTTTGACTGGGAGACAAACCTCCAAATTATCTAGGTTTATTACGGCTTCTAAGACTTCCCTTAGCCTATAAATAGACATCTTTGCATTCAAGAAAAGATACACAAGTTCAAAGAGCAAAATTCTACAACTTTTCTCTTTAGCTTAGTTTTTCTTTAGGTTAGGTTTAGGGTTAGATTTATTTTTATGTGGAGCTAAATTCCCAACTAAGGTTGGGGATGAAGCCTCACCGATAAACAACGACATCACTTTCATGTAAGTCTTTATTTATCCGATTTTATTAAGTTTTATATTTCAATTGTTTCCTTCTTTTCAATTGGATTGAATGATTCTTGGATATCTTTTGTGATTCAAGGATACACTTGATGATTTGAGATAATTCAGTACAATTGATTGCTTGATTTTATTTGCCTAAAAATTGGATATCCCTTGTGATTTGTTCTACGGATACATTAGGTGTTTCAATTAAAATTGGATATCTTTTGTTATTTACTAATACATCTGATGATTTAATTGATATTGGATTCCTTTTATGATTTGTGCAATGAATGGATATATGGGATGGTTCTGATTAATTGTTGAAGTATAGTAAAATATAGGGGAAAATGCAGTTTACCCCCCTGAAGTTTCAAGGGTTTTTTAATTTTAACGCCAAAGTTCAAAAATTGGCAATTTACCCCCCTGAAGTTTCAAAAATTGACAATTTAAACCCTCCGTTTAATTTTTTTCGTCTAAATGGACGGAAATCTGTGAAATTACATCACTACCCTCAGTCTTTTTAAAAAAAATTTCCGTCCAATTTAACGGAAAAATTAAACGGAAGGTTTAAATTGCCAATTTTTGAAACTTCAGGAGGGTAGATTGCCAATTTTTGAACTTTTGGGTTAAAATTGAAAAACTCCTGAAACTTCAGGGGGGTAAACTGCATTTTCCCCTAAAATATACATAAGATTTAATTTGTGAGAACTTTGGATTAATATTGATGAACATGAAGTATGTTGTTACGATTCGGCGAGTAAGAATTCCCAAACCTTAGTACCTTTATCTTTTGTTTTGTTTTATTTTATTTAGTTTATGTTTATTCTTTAATTTTCAAAACTCAAAATTCAAACTTTTTTTGGAACTAGGTTAGGGTAAAATTAGTTTAGATATAAGTTGTTCTTTCAAAAATACAATTCTCTGTGGATTCGACCTCGCACTTGCAATCCATTAAATTACAAACGATTTGTGCACTTGCGAGTATATTAAAATTTGCACAACAGATACAAAAAGAAATTTTACATGTTTTTTCAACAAAAGTGAAAGAGGCAATTCGTGATGAAATTTCAAAGTTTTGCATAATTATTGATGAAGCTCGTGATGAGTCAATAAAAGAGCAAATGGCTCTAGTTTTAATATTTATTGACAAAAATGGCTTCGTGCAAGAATGTTTTTATGAGCTTGTTCATGTCTCTGATACTGTTAACTCTAAAAAAAAAGGTATATATTTTGTATTGTCTAAATATATAGCATTCAAAACATTTAAGGGCAGGGATACAATGGTGTAAGTAACATGCGAAGTGGGTGGAATGGGTTGCAAGCTTTGATTTCAAATGATTGTCCATATGTCTACTACATTCATTGTTTCGCACATCGTTTGCAATTGGCATTAGTGGGGGCATCAAAAGAAGTTATTTTCGTTCATCAATTTTTTACTAATTTGAGTTTTATTGTCAATATTATTTGTGCCTCATGCAATCGATTTGAAAAATTGTGGGTTGCCTGAGTCACTAAAACTGTTTACATGATTGAAATTGATGAGATTGAGACTAGAAAGAAACTTAATCAAATTAGTACTTTACAACGGGCTAGAGATGCATGTTGTGCCAAATACCCACCTAAATTAATAGGCAAATACTTGGTACGCTTTACTCGCAAATGCACAAGATCAAACGATAGTATAGTGCAGTGAATACGAGATCATTCTCACAAGAACTGATGATTTTGTTTAATATTGATTTTCCTAATTAAATTGCCAAATTGTCACAGATTTGCCATGTTGATAGAGATAAAGATAATGAAAAGGTTATGGTTTTGATATCCACCACTAATCCAACTAATTAAGAAAATACTAGGCCAATACTAGGCCAATATTCCAATCATGTGGTATAATTAATGCTTGTCAACCTAAGGGCATGGTATCTACATATTAAGTTATTGATCTCCCTAAGCAATGAATTAGGCATGGTATCTATTCTAATACTTTTCTTCCTAAAGGATTTAACATGGTATTTATTAAGTTGTTATTTAGGGAAACATAATTCTAAAGAGATTGACAAACACATTAAGTTCTAGGGCATGATATCTACTCCTAGTTTCCATGTTGATTAAGCCAAAAACCCATGATGAGGTTTTTTTGCCACTTTATTAAGCCCAAGATTCGGTCATCTAAATTGATTTAATTAACAAATCCATACCATAATCATATGATGAATTCAATCACATAGACATAATCAATTAAATTAAACCACAAGATGATTGAAACAAAGGCACTAGCATTTAATCTTAAACAGACATGATTAGGGCTTCAATCTAGTCCTAACAAAGAGTTTAGTAACCCATAATGAAACTAAAATTAAAAAGAAAAGGGAAAGAAGAAACCGAAAAATGCTTCTTAAAGTAGCCTCCTATTCCTCTTTCCAGAATTGTCTATTTTTATAAAAGGCTTAGAGGTCTATTTATAGGTTCTTAGGAAACTAAAAACCTTAGAAAACCTAATGAAATCGTAGGACAAAACCCTAGTCTAACTAGGGTTTGTAAAACCTAATTTTATAAAAGGCTTAGAGGTTTATTTATAGGTTCTTAAGAATCCTAAAAACCCTAGAAAACCTAATGAAATCGTAGGACAAAACCCTAGTCTAATTAGAGTTTGTAAAACTTAATTTTAAGTGAAAAATAAGTCTTTCCGCATCTAGGTCATCCGAATGCGCTCAATCGCACTGCCTTGCATTCAATCACTCCTCTTCTACGCTCGAGCGCTGATGCGCTCAAGCCTAGGTGTGGTGTGCTCGATCCAAGCTCTAGCTTTTCCCAAAATTGGTCTTTTACGCTCTAAACTTCTATCATTTTCCTTCAAACACCTAAAATCTGACAAAAACACAAAAATGCAATAAAACAACGCAAAATAACACAACTAAGAGATTAACATACATAAATTAAGGGGCTAAAATTTGTATATTTTAGCACTCATCAATACTCATTGGAGTTCTCACTTAAAATCAGTTACTAGCTTGATCAAAATTTTTAGTCCAACTTGTGAAGCTATTTTTAAACTTATTGATATTTGAATTATTTCTTCCCAACTAGTAGAAGCAAATTCAGTTAATCAAGTAATGACTTCATTTGAATTTGTATTCATTTTACATCTCATGAAAGAAACTATGGAGATTACAAATCATCTATGTCAAGCATTGCAATGCAAATCTCAAAATATTTTAAATATCATGCATCTTGTTTCATCCACTAAAGTGTATATTCAATAATATAGAGATAATAAATGAGATATTTTATTTCCCAATGTGAAGCCATTTAACAAGAAACGCCACGTAGATGTTCTAGATATGAATGCTCGTTATGTTGAGAGACGAGGTCGAGCTCACCATCAACAAGCTAACTTTACAATTAAGCATCATTCTCGACTAAATTTTTTTGTACCATTATAGATTCTCAATTGCAATAATTAAATTGTCGGTTTAGTGAGCATGCAGTAGAGTTGCTTATTTTCGGCTCTTGATTCTTGAGTTGCTTGTGAATATTTTAAAATTGATGATATTTGTTAGTTGGTAAACAAGTTTTATCTGTAAGACTTTACCGACCTTGAAAAAAAGGGTTGGAAATAGAACTTCATCATTTTGAGCATAATGTAGTTCAACATTCAAGTTTCTAAGGATCGTCAAATATTTCTAAATTGTGCCAATGGTTGGCTAGAACCGAAATTTTTTTGAAATTTTAGGTGTGTTGTATTAAAATGACAATCCTATAAGTAATGAATTGTTTGCTCACTATATATAATATGTAATTATTATGTTCTTCTATCTAGAGGTAAGACATTTCTTTTTGTATCTGTGATATTGTAACCTTAGAGCAAGCTGCTCTTATTGTTTATAGTTATCGTCCTCTACTATTTTTCGATTATAAATTATAAAGTATATATTTCTTGTCTATAAATTTTCCACAACGCCACAAAAATAAACAAGTGATTTTTTTTTTTTTTTGGTCATTTTCCACATGGAGAAAATATATGGTGAATGAAAGAAATTGCCTTGGCAATGAGGATTTCATTTTAGCCAACTCATATAGATGATGCAAATTATTGAATTAACATGGCCACTCAATTGTTAATGGAACGAACTCAGATAGTTCTTCCCCTAACATTTTTCTCAGGCAAGATTTTAAAACATTGTGAGGTTCATTAATTGAGCTAATTCATACTTCACAAATCATGAATGACATACCTTCTTCAATTGGACTCATATGTTCATCAATTGTCCAATTAAATAGTAATGCAAACAAATAACATTTTACAAATGCAATCGGACATAGAGACAATTAAAAGAGGTTTGATACGTTTTACGTGCCTAAACATGTCTTTAGTTGTTCAAACACCTGTTTGAACAAGTAATTCTATTACAAAATTCCTACGAATGTAATCAACTAGCATACTACAATCCAAACAAGCATATTATTATAAATTTCTTTTTCCATGTTCACAATAGGATGCATATGCAAAACAAACAAAACACAACATGGGAAAATGAAACAAGGCCTAAATTACTCTGAATTAAAGGTTTTCTACATGTGACTTGTTATTGCGTCTCAATATTGAAGCATAAAGTCTTGACTTACAAGAGATTGATTTGGTGGTTATACATGCACGACGTATGAAACAATTGGCATTGTAGCCAACTGCGACACATTAATCCTAGTTTTCTCATATATCTTCTTTAGAACATGAACAAATAACAGATTCATGAGACCGTAGTCCTTTAGAATAAAGTTGTGGATGGTGCAACACGTGACCACAAATAGTCGCTGATATCGCATCAAAAATGGAGGCATACACTTCAAGATTTTGAATCTTTTTTTAGAATTCCAAACGTTCTTTCAACAATTGAATGTAGAGAGAAGTACCTGTAATTAAACAATTTCATAGCATTCTAGGGGGGTATTCGTGATTGACGAAATGTCTCTTGATGGTATCTTTCATTGCGATGCGGGGTTAGAAACCCCTTGTAGCAGCTGTATCCTGAGTCAACCAAGTAAAAATAATATACAAAAGGAATGATACTATCAAAGTTGACTCTATAACAATATCAAATTAACTAACACAAAATTTGCGTATTGTACAAAACATGCACACATTATAAACTAGTACCTTCGAGCGTCGTGGGAAAGCGAATTTTGGGATTGTAAATTCATTACCAAAAAACCTAGGAGTACTCATGTGTGCTGCCCTGTGACGACCCGCTTGATTAAAACGAGACTAATTTTTTTTTTATTTATTTTTTATTAGAACATACCCACAACGCAGATTGTCACAGTGGCATGGCGATACCGTAGTATGTCATGAACCCGTGCATTAACCTGTTTGACAATATCATATGCCACACAGAGCTATATGCAACATCAATAATTTATTAGAGTTTATATACTTGCAGCAGAATATAAATAACTTAAGATATAATATAATACATCAGAGCTGATTAATACATCTAAGTGATTAAAGCTTACATACAAAAGAATGACTATACAAAAGTGTCACATGCGACATGCGCCATATACAAAATAACAATGTCTAAGCATATACATGTAAGCTCTACAAAAAGGGGGCTATTATCTAGTCCAACAAAATAACATTTGATGCAACTATGCTTCAAACGTTGTAGTAACCCAAATACATAACTACTGGGTCATCCTCAATAATCCCCGCACCTGCATCAACATTAACCATATTGCCTGCACCACGGGGATCACCACTACCCATGATGCAGGCGGATTTGTGAGCCCGCCGTCTCCATGAAATAGAGACACTCAGTAGTATAGAAATTACTAGGCTTTCCAAATAACCATCATTTGAAAATATACTTACAATTTAATTAGCTTAACAATAAAACATATTGATAGTCATCATTATCATAAAATCATATGCTATGCATGCTCATGCAACATCATCTCCTCATAACATTCGCCATGCATATATACATCACATAACATCATCTCCTCATAACATCCATCATGCATATATACATAGCATAACATCATCTCCTCATAACATTCGCCATGCATATATACATAGCATAACATCATCTCCTCATAACATCCGCCATGCATATATACATAATATAACATCATCTCCTCATAACATCCGCCATGCATATATACATAGCATAACATCATCTTATCGCATAAGCTCATAAAAGCTCATAGAAACTTTTCATCAAATATTTCATGAAACATTATTAAATTGGCAAATGCATCACAAAACACATTTTAAATCTTAAAATATAGTATCTTTTGCCCAGTAAGTAAAATACTTACCTTGTTTAGTTGAGTACCCTCCAGTGAACTCTTGACTCAACTGCGATACACCTAAACATTTACAACATAAACACATAATTAAACTCTATTCTTAGCTTAACAACTCATACACTATATAAAGATACTTGAGCACCACAAGTATCACATTCTATAGGTCATCCCAAATCTATTCAACTAAAGCCCTTAAAATCCTTTACTTACATTTAATACATATATATACGCTAATGCATTAACTATCTAATAACTTAGTTACATTGAACTATGATTCTACATCGTAATATGTTAAATCACTAAATCTTGAGGCATATACATACACTCTAGGTTAAGCATTACACTTAATCCTATAATTATCAATTTCCATGGAACCCACGAAAATCTAGGATTAATTAACACTTTAAATATAATTAACTCATTCAAACAACATTCTTAGTGTTCACATACTTAAAGCCCCAAATTAATACAATCCATATAAAATTAGGGTTTATGCCCATATTTTACCAATAAGTAAAATTAGAGTTTCAACCCATAAATTAAATAACCCAAAACTTGAATAATGCATAGCAATCTACTACACATACAAGCCCCACATTAATTTTATGAATTAGGTTTTCTTATCAAATTTCTCCAATTTTCGAGCCTAATTAAAAATCCTCCAAATCATTGTGATTTCAAGCTTGGAATCCAATGGGTAGAACAAAACCTTAAAGAGAAACTAAAGATTTTAACAATATAACAAAATCCCCAAAATTCCTCTCAAGAACCCTAATTTTCGAACCCAAATCAAAGCCTTTCAAATCTACACAATTTCTAGCTTCTAATCTCATGGGTAACACGAAAATTACAAGGAAAGACTAAAGATTTTACCTCTCAAGCACCCCTAGCCAAAACCCCCTTCAAATTCGTCACTTTCCTTTTCTTTTCTTTTTCTTCTTTCTTCTTCTCCTTCTTCTTTCTCTTTCTTTCTCCCAGCCAGCAGTACCCCTCTCTCTCTCTCTCTCTCTCTCTCACCCTGCAACTCTTTCTCTCCCAATCTAGGCCGTGTGTGTGGGTTTGTGGAAGGAGAAAGAGTGAGGGAAATGGGAAAAAGGGGGGTTGCTGTGTGTGTGCGTGAATGAGGGGTGAGGGAGAAAGAAAGGAGGAAAGAAAGAAAAGATGGAGGGGAAAAGTGAACTGTTGCAGGGGGCCCACTAAGAGACTTGTATTATTATGTGTTTTTTTTTTTTTTTTTTTTTTTGCATTTCTTTTAAAACTAAGGAGATAAGGTATCTCCAATGGCCAATGAAAATTTGACATGTGGCATAGGATAAGATTTTATTTCTATTTTAATACCCAAACTATTTAGAATTGCAAGATTTACCCCTACTATTTATTTCAACTACAATTTACCCATACATATAATTATTTACCACACTAAGAATTATTATCCAAATATCGTTAATCCCATTTTATTATGTCTATTATTCTAAATCATCTCATGTTTTATCTCATTAATTAATTTAGATTACTATGAAATTATTAATAACAAACTTAATAATTATCTTGGGCGTTACATGCCCTCCCCACCAACACAGACGTATGTGAAACACAGATCAAAGTCAATCATACACATTACATTTTGCGTTGTTGACTTTCTACCTCTATATGGCACATTGTTCTCGCCTGTCACATTTGCATCAACGTGAGTGCCATCAATGGCCCTAATGTATTTATGGAGAAAAAAATCATAAAATTAAATAAGTGAAAGTAAGACATTAATCATTCCCGACTATCAGTACATATTAAAAAACTTGTACCCCACACTTTTACAACTAAACAATACGTTGGTTTTAATTGGACTTACTCCGAACCACGGATAGTAGCAACTATCTTTCATGACATATGGGTGAAGCATTTACATTGCAACTAGTCGTATGATTATTTTTTCAAGCCTGCAAAGTGCTTTCGCAGTTAGGTGACAATATATGTTTATGATTTTCGAAGATCGTTGTAGCCTATTTGATACATCCATTTGCGAGTGACCTTGTGTGACAACTAAGGAAAATGCCGCAACGTGCTAAGTAATCTTAACGTAACGACTGCTCTATAGAAAATCATTTTGTTTCAATGTGTTATGCAATTTCAAAAAGGTACTCAGCCCCATCCAAAATCGCCCGTAGCATGTATTAGGGTTGATATCAGTAAGTACCCAGTATATCCACATAGTGCTGGTCAACTTTAAAGTCCTTTGAGGGGTTCGCATGCTCCTTATTGATGGGTGCATTAAATGGTAGTAGCATTCTTGCACTAACTCAACCCATGCACACAAGAAGCATCTTCAATTCCTCCTTAAGTACTAGATCCAAATTCGAATCATCATCGTCGTCATCTGAGCCCTCTAAATTGAAATAAGAAGATGCATCGATAAGATCATCTAAGTAATGTTGTATGAATTGAGTGTTATTAGCTAAGGTTCCAGCTGCATCCATGTTCAAAAACCTACAATTTAATAGAATGCATAATGTCACTTATTTATGGTCGGTATTAATGCATAACGTAATATAGGTTTAAATCATATTCAAATGTGCAACGTTAGATATAATATAGATTTAAAATTCATATACATAGTAGGGAATAAGCATCTGTACAATGGTCAAATTTAAAAACTCAACACAATCACAATTATGTAATAATGTCATTAAAGCGACGTAGAATATAAAGATCACATAAAACGATAATTATTTTATCAATTATCGCCAGAGAAAATGAAAGACAAGAACCATTGACGTCGTCCTGCGATCATTCAAAGCACAATGTAAAATACAAAAACATGAAGCAAACAGTTAGCAAACGGGGCCTAAGTTTATGGCTTATTTTAGCTCGAGATTAGAACTAATGATAAGTCTTTATTATTTCATATATCCAACGTGCATGTTTACAATCTCATGAAATACATTTTGGATTACTGTAAACTATACTATGTGAAAACGTATGATGATTATATAAGATAATGAAAATTATACGATTTGTAAAAACATTTATGTAAAAGACAGAAATAATGAAATTGTATCTCATGACATGATACACCAGTACGTGTGGGATAAAAATCATGTGCTTACTAAAGTTATAAAGATTAGCCATATAGTCAAAAATGTTTATTTTTATGTATGACATTGGATCCAATGTTTGTGTGGTGGTTACAGACAGACATCATTAACAGCATGGGCTACCCGAAGTCGGACTCAGTCGAGATATTAGTGAGCGGATGATATGCATACGATATCTGGGGTATCGATATTGTATTACATGTCCTTTGGGACAATGTCAACCCTACCAAGAAGATGTTAAGTGCTTTGATAGACCATATGAAGTTGAACTATATCATGATTCTTATATTACAACATGTATTATATCTATATTTCATTCATAATCATATTATCAAGTGATGAACTGTGACGCCATACATCTACATGTGATTTATAATAATTGAGTTTACTATGTAATAACTTGTACGTCATGTACATTTTTACACCTATGAAATATGTACTATTTTATAGCTAGTTGCCTAAATGACATTCTCCGAGAGACGTCTAGCTCTTTTGAAGATGGTGCTCAAGATTATTTTCAAGGAGTTGGATCCCGAGTGGTTAGTTGCTATGCGGAGCGGGGGAGGAGATTCCCGGTAGGACATGATATATATTATACATATGCTTTATCTTGTTAAATGTAGGCTTTGATTATGTTTCGAAATAGTTAGATTTGGTTTATAATCTTGTAACTTATTTTGATGATTGGTCTTTGACTGCGACATTTGGAGACTCATCTATGTTATTATATTTTATATTCACTCTGGTTATTTGTTTATTGTGTGTTTAAATTATAGTTATCTTAGTATATAGGTGAAAAGTCTTCTGCTGCAAACCCTCTTCGAAGATGATGAGATCTCTAAGTTTTGTTTCTTATGGAATAAGACTGGTAGGCAAACTAAGAAGTCAATTACCACTTAATTGATTTCATTTGGGCATTACAGAGAAACTCCAAAAGCTGCGAGCTCGATGGTTGACTTCCTACTCAAAGCATCTACAACCACATTGGTCTTTCTAGGGTGGTAATTGATTTCGCAATCGTAAGCCTTCATCAGCTCTAACCATCTTCTCTGTCTCATGTTTAACTCTTTATGGGTAAAGAAATACTTCAAGTTCTTGTGATCCGTGTAGATCTCGCACTTTTCGTCATGCAAATAGGAGTAATGCTACAAATCCCTCTTATGTCACTCTTGTGTCCCTCTAAGTAGGGACGGAACCCGGAAGTTTTATGGGAGGAGCCAAGCAAAAAATTTTCTTAAGTTTTTTTTTTTTGTTTTTCTTCTAGTTTTTGCTTTTTTTTTTTTTTTTTTTTTTTTCTTTCTAATCACATGTACTTAAATTCAATGAGGAATTGAACTTAGAATTGTGTCAAATTCTCCAATTAAAATTTTAAATTCTAACAACCAATATTCTCAATATTTAATAACCATAATATCCAAATTACAAGGCCACTTTTTAATAAAACATCTTATTACCTATAAAAAAAAAAGTTACAAGACCACTTAGATTGAGAATTGAGCTTAGAGTACTAATCTCAAAAATTGCGACCTGCGCTGAGTTATTTTGCACCGCTTCTAAATGGTTATGTTGTCTACAAGTTGTTGTTCTATTTTAGGAACGATAAAAATAAATTAACAACGCTCTCATTATTTTGATTTGAATTGTTGTCAATTTTATGAGTTGCAAGCTAGAGAGATAATTAAAAAAAAAAAAAAAAAAAAAAAAAAAACTTAAGAATCAAGAATCTAAGGATAAATAAAAATTATAACACTAAAAGGCTCATAATTGAGCTCCCAATTGTAGTCTTTGGCTCAATATTGTTAAAAAAATCACACAAACATTACTTAATCTTACACCACTATAATTGATCATTCAATACAATAGTATTTTAAATCAGAGTATTGATCATTGATCATTGAATACAAGAGTATTTTAATCCTATAATTATTATTCTCTTCTTATTCCATTAATCTAGCAACTTACCCCCAATTTATAATACTCATATTCACATACAATAACCAACATGATTCTAATTTTAGGAAATTAGCTTCTTACTGAAATTCCCCCAAATTTGGACCTAATCAAAAATTCTCCAAATCATTATGATTTGAAACTTGAAATTCAACGGGTAGAACAAAAACTCAAAGAAAAATTAGAGATTTCAACAATATAGCAAAATCTCCAAAATCCCACGCATGAACCCTAATTTTCGTACCCAATTCAAAGTCTCACAAATCCTAACAATTTCTAGCTTCTAATCCCACAAATATAACGAAATTTACAAGAAAAGGATAAGGATTTTACCTATGGCCAGAATTGTCCGTCTTCTTCTTCTTCTTCCTCTTTTTCTTTCTTTATTCTTCCTTCACGGCCAGCAGCTCTCTCTCTCTCTCTCTCTCAATTTGCATTGTGTATGCTTAAATATACATAAAACAATAAAACACACATACAAAAAAAAAAATTTAAGCATAAAATTCCAAAAACAACTTCCAACAAAATGCTTTAAAAAGAAAACCTATTAAAATTCCCATACAATCATACCAAATCAAGAATCAGAAATCCCCATAGAGAAAAGATTCAAGATTTACATACACACATACATAAATAAAATAACAAAAAAAAAAAAAAAAACACAAAAATCCCCAAAATCACATGTAAGAATCCTAAATTTCGAACCCAACTCAAAGTCTCATAAATCCTCACAATTTCTTGCTTCTAATCCCACGAATATAAGAAAATTTACAAAAAAAGGGTAAGAATTTTTCCTCACTAACACATATGGCCGGAATCCCACTTCTTCTTCTTCTAATCGGCCAGCAGCTCTCTCTCTCTCTCTCTCTCTCTCTCTCAATCTCAATCTCAATCTCAATCTCAATCTCAATCTCAATCTCAATCTCTACATCTCACTCTCTCATTGTCACTCCCTTCTCTCTCTCTCTGGTGTGTGTGAAAGAAAGGGGAGGGAGAGCAATTTTTTTTTTTTTTTTTTTTTTTTTTTTTTTTTTCTGAAGAATTTTGGGGGGAGGGGGGGGGGGGTTGGGGTGGAGGACCGATATAATTTTGGGGGACCGGTATAATTTTTTTTTTAGGAAGTGGAGGCCACGGCCCCAACTGGTCCCGCTTCTTCCGTCTCTGCCTCCAAGTATGATGTGACTTTTAAAATCACCATTAGGCTTGTGATTGATCATTATTGGATTTTAATCAAATGATAATTTTAAGAGCCAAATTATTCTTGGAAGGACATAAAAGTGACACAAGATGGACCCTTAAAATTACTCTACAAATAGTACCTCTATATCTTAAGAGCAAAAACAATAGTTGCTAACTCCAGGTCGTGTGTCAGATAATTCTGCTCATAGCTTTTCAACTAGTGTGAGGCGTATGCGATAACCTTGTCATTCTGCACGAGTACGCCTCCAAATCCTTTCTTGAAGGCATCAATATAACCACAAAAATTTTCAAATTTCGTAGGTAAGGTTAGCACATGTGTAATTACCATCGTTTCTTCAACTTTTAGAAGTTTTCATCGCATTCTTTTGTCCACAAGTAACGAGCGTTCTTCCTAGTGAGAGTGGTTAGAGGTCATGACAATTTTGAGAAACCTATGATCAAGCGTCGGTAACAGAAAGTCCTAAGAAACCTTCAATTCGGTTGAATTTTGTTTATCATGGAATAAGATTGGGAGTCAAACCATGAAGTTAATTACCGATTGGTTAATTTCATTTGGGATTACATAATTTGTTCAAGTTTTGTATTGAAAAATTAATAGCTAAAATAATTTTTTTAAGTTTTGTTGAAATCCGCCACCAAGTTCGGCTTCTCCATGCTCGGCCTCAAGAAATCGAAAACAACCGCAAATGCAGCTGGCCAGAAAACAGAGCCAAATGGGTCTGTTACCTCTGCTCCCAAAAACAGCAACAAGAAGAAACACAGCTCGCTGAAGAATTTGTAGCAAATATGCTGAGAGTGAGAAGCCTGTTTTGGGCTTTAAAAAAACTAAAAACTAGTTTGTTTTGGATGGGTTAACCCAAGAAATAGAAAATATTTGTTTTTTTATTATTTATTTATTTTTTATCATTTGGAGTATGCCGTCAGTTTTTGGGTAAAAACTAAAAACCCCCCCTTATAAAATTATTGCCGCATCTGGCATAGAGGCCCAAGTCCCTATTACAGTACGTTTTTATTTTTATTTTTTGGTAACAGCCTATTACAGTATTACCACTTCAACCAGCAGCCGAAGCTCCACAACCCAAACCGTCTTCCCCGAGAAAACGAAAATGCAAACGAGTCCTGGTTAAATCTTTTGCCGATCCACACACACTTGTCTTCTCGTTCATCCTTTCTCCTTTCCTCTGTTCACGCACGCACGCACCCCACTCCCCCTTCCCTGTTTCTCTCTTCTGAAATCCGACGATCGCGGTGAGGGAGAGAGAGAACCACCCAAAGAGAGCGATAGAGAGATCGAAGAGCTCGTTAGAGTGAAATCGGGAGAGAGAGGCACAAAAAAAGAGGGAGGTTCCGGTTAAGTGTGGTGGTTTACGGCCACTGGAGCTCGCCGTGACGCCCACTCGTGGCATTTCCGGCCACTACACGACAGAAAGACAGAGAGCCGTGGTGGTTGAGGAAGATATCCCAAGCAAGGTGAGACTTTGATTTTAGGTTCGATTTTGTTATGGGTTAATTAGAATTGGGATTTTCGTGTTGTGTTGGTTGGTGTATCTGTTGTTATGGGCTAATAAGTAGTATCAGGGAAGAGTCCCGAGAGGAGCTATCCTCAAAACACACTAATAAGGGAATAGTCCCTCATAAAGAGAAACAATTTTCATATGTCAGATACGAAGGGAACAGTCCCTTGAGATCGTAAACCGGGACTTGAATGAATAATTGATCATGAAAATGAACATTGCATTGCAAGTATGAGATTTATGCGATTCACAGCTGTTTATGAATTGCTTGTTGCTTAGGTATGCACATATGCGTGCATTTCACTTGTTGGGCGTGGGAATGCATATAAGGTGTGTAACTGGGTTAGATTATATATGAATGATTCCAATGGAAAAGATAAAGGAAAAATATTATGTGTTAACTATCGTGTCTTTTATCAGTTGTGAATTTTATGTCATAAACTCCACTTTAGAAGCCCGGATATAACCGTTATTGTAAATGCTTGGGGATACCTTTAAATTATAAAAAAATGGCTCAGTTATAACCGCTCAGTGGATTTAATACTTTCGGAGACTGTGGACTCATGTATCCGCTGTGCGAATGTGGTGACGCCACAATCGTGTAGTCGTTGCTGTCGTAGATTGTGTGTGAGCTTAGATATCATCGAAGGAGAGACTTTGAGTTGCTAACTTGTGAGGTACTGACTTAAGCTAATTCAGTCTCTCTTATATTGTATAGATGCCTAGTGTGGCATGTTGTAGAGTATGTACATTTTTACTAAACATTATGTTGTAGTGACGTGTACATAGTGATTACATTTTACGATGTATTGTCATTGAGTAATGATATAGAAGCTCTAGTTAACTGTATTGATACTTTTATAAGGTCAATTTAAATGGAAAAATTTATTGCAGGTTTTCTGCTGCGTTGATGTATTAAGGATATAGTAGTAGTGTCGCGTGGCAGTTGAGAAACTTTCCACCTCTGCCCTTACATTTTAGGGCGGGGTGTTACAAATAAGCTTTAACAACAATGGCTCGGATCTTCGAGTACTTTGTGGTGTGTGGGATTGGTCCGGAGATTCGAACCGTAGATGGGAACAAGGGCTTTCATGGAGCTGGCGTCTTGTACCTACCTTCTCTGCTCGACCAGTACCCTCCGCCCAACCACTCTCTCTACCCTCCTCCACCTCCTCAGCTCTCTTGGGTAAGTACCACAACCAACAACACAAGCACAACACATTTTTGCCCATTCTGGTTTTGATTTTCTTGTTTCTTGTAAGAAACTTTTTGTCTTGAGTTGATTTAGATAACAATTGCTGCTATTTTGGTGCTTAATTGTTCTTGATAAATTGAATTTATTATTTTGTTGGATCTTTGTTGAATTTTGAAAGTAATGTTGGGGCTACGATTGCAGTGTGTTCTACCAGCTGGAGTGGAGTTTTACTCATCGGGCTTTGATGCCAATGATGCTTTAACTTTTCCGAAGAGCTATCCGATTGTTTTAACCGGTGCGTCTAAAATAAGCACTAATCTAATACGTTGCTTGAATTTAAGAGCCTTTAAATGTTTCTCTTTGATCATTTAGATCCTAATTTGTATAATTTGCTCTTGGTGTGCATTTGATTTTTTTCGGTTATTAGACTTACAAGAAGGCCTTGGATATATGTTTAGCATAGCTTAGAAACTATGCTATGAGTTCCATGGTTAGCTTCGAATTAGCCTTATTACTTAGCTAATTATGTGCTTGCAATTTGTTAATGAACATGTACTACCTCATCGCTAAGGAACTATCAAAATAAGATGATGAGGAAATTTTTGTCCCCGTTTACTTCACCCTGAGCTACATTTTGTCATTTTTCTGTAGAGTATCCTCCACTATTTATTTATATCAGTCTCTTTGTTTCTTTCGTGACTAGAGTTGTGCATTCTGTTTACCTGGACACTGGTTGCTGCCCTATCAATGTGCATGTGGAGCTCCATTGCTCTTATGTTTAGGCATTTTTGGCATAGTCCTCCCAGTATTTAGGAGATTTTTTGTGATGTCTTGCATTGCCTGGGTGTGAGAAAGTGGTTGTGCTTATATAGAGCATGTTCTTTCTAAATAGTATGAGGTCTTTTGGGGTAAATCCAATAACAAAACTTTGTGGGCTGAGGACCAAAGCGGGCAATATCATTCCACTTGGAGCGGGCTGTTACATTTTTGAATCTCTTAAATTCCTTGTTGCTCCTTTTGTCCTTATCGTAAAAATGGTTGCACTTAAAACTTTTTGTTTTCGTCAATTGCTAGCCTAGTCGGGCCTGTCTAAACAACATATTCTTTTGGCATGAATTTCTTTTCCTGAATGTGCCACCTTCTCCTACTCCCCCATAACTCTTTCATTAGGGAACTTGCTTTTGTCCCTAGTCTTCTCTTACCTTTACTGCACATTTACTACCCAAGTTCCCCAATTTCCTGTCTTCCTTCACTGTCATTTGTCCTCTGCACCAAATATTGTTTTTTTTTTCGCAAGTGATTATTAATTGCTCATTCCTTCAAGTAAGGTGCAAAGTGGTCTTGGTCTTCAACATCTTTGAGTGCAATGTTTATTACTCCCTGGAAATCGATTCTGCTCTTGGAGTTTAAAGTGGATTTTGTTACTCAATTCTTAATTTCTTTTTTTGGGTTCATGCCTGTGAGTTCTGTTTAACTTTCTTGTACTTATTATTTTCCTTTCAGCTATAAGTCACATAGTGCTCTGTTAATTGTAGTTGCCAGAGCCAACAGGTCAGGCTCCACTCTTCATAATTGTGCTATAGGATACATCTGAATTTTGTTTTCTTGAAGTTTAAACTTATCTCTGGAAACTGTATTTGTCCTGCTCCATGACTTAGACCAGTAGGCACTCGTGTTACTCTCCTGTTTAGCCCCGTGATGGCATTGCCCTTGAACTTTATGAACACTATTTTCCAGCCATCTGGTGGTGCAAGTTTGCGTATTCCTCGGCAATTGTATTTGGAATGTAGTAATTGCATGTTATACTAGAATTATGAATGGAATAACAATTCTATGCAAATTATCTTTACAAAAGGAGACCTTTATGACTAATCTTCCATCCCATTGCATTATCTTTTCTAAAGTCATTGTACATAACTCTAAGCACATATGTTCTGTGAAGCTGTTTCTTATCAACCTGGCCAGCTTTGGTCAATTTTAGTGAACTTCTCATTCTTTTATTAGACAGAATATCATCTTTCTTTGTCAAAGTGGTTCCATGTTATTAGATTTGAGTACTATATTTTGTCGCAAAATGCTAAGTCTATTTTAGAGAGGGGGGTTGCATGACATGTTTGAAAGCTGATTTGAAAAGGTGTAAAGCCTTTTAATCAAAGAAATAACTCCTGTGGTTTAGTCTAAAGCTTTGTTTGTTTTAATGTAAAATGTTTTACGAGGGAAAATATTTTATGGGAAAAACAAGTGTTTTCAATTGTTTGATGGAGACCTGGAAATTGTGTTGAAAACTTTTTTTGGTGTTTGGTTAGCATGAAAATCATTTGCATATTTACCAAAACCATCGTAAATTGTTCAATTATTCAAGAAATAAAACATAGACTAACTCTTGGCTGGTGGGGGGTTGTGAAGTGAGGAGGGGAGTTGTGTGACACCCCGGGGGTAGGGGAAGTTGGGGGGTTTTCGAGAGGTGTGTTGGTGGGGGAGGGTTTTCAATAGTCGATGAGGTTGGTGTTGGGTGGGGAGGATGGTGACGTCCAAAGAGGAGAACAATTGTGGAGGTGGGTGGGCGAGCATTCTGGAGTCTTGTGGAAAACAGCTTATGTTTTTTAAAAAGTGTAAGGTAAAGACCATTCCATTAACTTGAAAATCATCTACGTCATGACATCAACCCAAATTTTCCATTCATCCCAAACACTTGAAAACAAGGAAAATGTTTTGACGTTGAAAAAAATGAAGCCTAATTATTTATCAAAAAAAAAATGAAGCCTAATTGTTTCTGGTTTTTGTCAATGGTTAGAGTTTACGTTCTTCTATTTGTTCATTGACCTGTTATTGTTTTCATGTGTCTATTCTTATGCCTGATAAATTGTTTACACATGTTTTTTTTTTTTTTTTAAAATGTAAAACTTGCTGCAGAGGGTGATGGGTCAAAAATCTATGTTAGTTGCATTGCTTTTCGGGATCCAGTCAGTGAAGATATTGCTGAAGCTTACCGTATACCAGCAAATTCATTTGCTGACAAATGTATCTGTTTTGTTTCGCGCTTGCCCAGTTTCCATGTCCTCAGAAATGCCCTTGAGGAGCTATATGCACTTTGCTTTTCCCCAAATGGGAGTAGGTATGTGTCCTTCAGTTATAAATTCTTGATTGTGTGTGGTATGAGTCAGCATGTAAGTGAGACCTAAATATTTTGTCTACAACATTGCACCTGCGTGTGTGTGTCCAGTTGAAAAATGAAATCTTTGGTATTCTTTTCTATTGTAATTAATGTTCTCAGCTCCCCAACAATTTCAGCAAGCCATTATGGGATGTTATAGCACATATAGTGTCAAATGTACCTTTGCCTACCCCTGGAAAGCATCGAGTTTTATTTGCTATAGAGAATTGCTTGCTTTCTGTGGAGGCTCCTCCTAAAGATGGTCTTTCCCATGGTGATGTATGATCCTCTAGTTCTTTTTGTTTTCTTAGCTGTGCGCAGCTTCCTTTTGCTAGCAGTTTGATTTGGTAGTTGTGGAAAGATAACCTTATCGATTGTTAACCATTCTCTATTTCATGGATGCAGATATCATTTCAGCCACTGGTACAGTGCTTGGATGTTGACAACTTGATTAAACTTTTTACAGCTGTGTTGCTTGAGAGGAGGATTTTGCTACGATCGAACAAGTACTCCTCTGACCTAAGATAATTGATATTATTTCTAGTAGAAGCTAAGTTATGATCATTCTTGAGTGTGTACAGCATTGAAATTTATACTTGATGTTATATTTTTCATTGCTTATACTTGAATAACAAAAGTTGCCACGTCAACATGAAATTCTCTCTCGTCCCATCAGCGTGTGAAGAATACTGACGGTGCGTGTGTGAGTTCTGATCTGTGTTCAGGTAGTGTAGGTTTGGGGGTCATCGAGTTTTGATCAGAGAGATGGGTTGTCTAGGGTATTTTTATGTGAAAACCAAATACTTTGAGATTCGCTTGAATGTTCAAGGTGGAGTCCAATTGGTGGAGAAGAGTCGGGGAAAAACTCGAGAAGTGATCATGGCATGGCCAACCATTTTTTGGTTAGTGAGTGCCTGGGACTATTTGACAAACAGTGAGATAATCAGTGAAAATTGGAGGATGTTTCGCTTTGGTTGTTTCTCGTACGTGATGTAGCAAAGAAAGAATTCCCCCGGAAATTATCAGGAGTTGTCTAAATATGGTGTTTTGTGATTATATCGGAGGGGTATGAGGGGAAGGGATGGAAAGAATGCTGATCGCAATTGCAGAGGCTGAAGTTGCACTATGAGAAGAATAGAGAAGGGGTGTCCACTGGGGAGGCTCCGGAGGGGAAGAAACAAATAGGACAGTTGAGTGGGGTGAACAAGGAGACGCCATTGGTGGGGTTCCAAGACCAGCGATCATATGCAGCGGTGGTGGTTGGGGATAAAGTCACAGTTGGCGATCTTGGAACACAGGCTGCCGGTGAGGGGGATCCAAAACTAAGTAAGGAAGGTGCGCAATTTATGGAGAACGCGGCCGGGGATCATGTTCTGCAACAAAGGGAGATTCTGGCGCTCCACAATTAGGAAAATATCACGATTGGAATTAAGGAGATATTACTTTCCTTACAAAAAGAAATAGCCAACTGGGTCAAGGGTATCGTCTAAAGTGAGTGGAAAAGGGAGGGTTGGGAAATTTTGTTAATGAAGCCAAAAATAATTACGTGGAATGTGAGAGGTATGAATGAGTCTGAGAAAAGAATGAAGATTAGGAGGAGTTTACGAGAGTGGAAGGCGGATATTGTGTGTTTACAAGAGACAAAAATGGAGGTTATTAATATTGAGGTGATTCAGAGTGTATGGGGATGTACTTATGTTGATTGGATATACTTGGGATCTACGGGTGCATCTGGAGGTATTTTATTAATGTGGGATAGACGAGTGGTGGAAAAGGTTGAGGAATGTGTAGGGAATTTTGTAGTAGCATGTGTTTTAAGGAGTGTTACAAAAAATTTTGAGTGGGCTTTTGCTGGTGTCTATGGGCAAATGATGATGGTGTCAGAAGCAATCTATGTGTGTGTTGAAGGTTGTTGGAGGTTTAATGAGTGTGTGGGACAGACCTTGGTGTGTGGGAGGGTATTTTAATGTATTTAGACACCCGGGAGAACAATTACATGCGGCCAGACATACGCAAGCAATGAATGAATTTGCTGATTTTATTTTTGAGTAGGGGCTTATCGATCTTCCAATGGCAGGAGGGCGGATCACTTGGTCGAATCGGCGTGCAGGGTCCAGACTTCAAATTCTTGATATCCACAGATTGGGAGGAACATTTTCCAGATGTATGTCAGAAAAGATTGCCTAGGGTACTATTAGATCATTTTCCAGTAATTTTGGAGTGTGGAAAGGGAAGAAGGGGTCGAATACCGTTTAGGTTCGAGAATATGTGGTTACAAGCGGAGGGTTTCGTGGAGTAGGTTAAGAGATGGTGGGACTTTTATTACTTCGAAGGTAACTCTAGTTATGTGTTGGCTTGGAAGTTGAAAGTTCTTAAAGGTGATCTCAAAAAATGGAATGTGGAGGTGTTTGGAGATATAGGAAAACACAAAAAGGAGTTTGAGGAGGTATTGGGAGGGTTGGATAGCATTGTCGAAAGCAGAGATTTAATGGAGGAGGAGCTAAGTAAGTGAGATGAGTGCTCTCAAAATCTAGAGAGGACACTTTTTCAAGAAGAGTTGAGTTGGAGGCAGAAATCTAGGGCACTATGGTTGAAATAACACGGTTGTGGCCATGATGGTGGGTGGGAGCAGGACTGAGGATCCAATAGTTATATAGGATCACATTGTGCAATTTTATAAAACATTGTATTCAGAACAGTTTCGGGTGAGGCCAACCAGATTCTTAGCTCCTATGATGTAAAATTTTAATTCCATTGATGAAGGGGAGAGTATGTGGATGGAGCAAGATTTTGAGGAAGAAGAGGTTTGGGAGGTGGTAAGAAAATTGAAGGGTGACAAAGCACCCGGACTGGATGGTTTTACAATGGCGTTTTTTCGAAAGTGTTGGGAGGTGATCAAGGAGGACATGATGGCGGTTTTCAAGGAATTTCATGAGAATGGTAAATTTGAGAAGAGTTTTAATGCTACATTTGTTGCGCTTATTCCAAAGAAAGCTGGAGTAGTGGAAATCAAGGATTTTCGTCCTATTAGTCTTGTGAGTGGGGTGTATAAAATAATTTTGAAGGTTTTGGTTAGTCGTTTGAACTCAGTGATGGGGAAGCTTGTTGATGTACAAATTTAATTGTACTTACAAGATCGAGTCGTGTGCAGTAAAGTGTGTGTGCAAGTGCGAGGTCGAATCCATAGGGAGTCGTGTTTGCAAAAATCAATTTTCTAGTTTAAGCCAATTTTATCTTAACCTAATTCCAAGTTGCATATTTCTGTCATGCAAAAAAACATAAACTAAACTAAATGATTTGAAAACAATTAATGGGAAAAGTACTAAGGTATCCACCTCGCCAAATCCAACATGTTCTTGCACTTTATGCATACAATAGACAACCAAAAAGTTTATACATTGTTCAAAAGTCATAAACACGCACATTAAATCATTCGATGAATAACAATTTAATTAAAAATCACATTGTATACATAAAACGACAAGAAGATGAATGTTTATCAATGACGAGGCTTCATCTTCAACCTTAGTTGAAGATTTAGCCTCTCATGACAAAAGAAATCATAAAGAAACTAAATTAATTTCATTAAAATCAAATACTTACAAAAGAATTCGAGTTGAAAGTGACAAAATGCCCAGAAAACACGAAAACGACAAAGAACGGCGCCCCTGGCGCGCCTCCATACGTTTACAATAGAAAAGAATGATATTTATAAGCTAATTTTAGGGTTTCAGCGCTGCCAGGTCGGCTGAGTGCGCTTGATCGCACTCTAGGTGCGCTCGATCGCACTCGGGCAACATGTTTTCTGCTGCGCAAGGCGCCAGTGCGCTCGAGCGCACTTCCAGTTGGAATTAGTTTACTCTTGTGTAATATGAATTTGTAAATCTTTGAGTTAGCTTTCCAATGACAACAAGATCGCTTCAATCCGAGCTATACAACTCTAGATATGGCCCTTTTAGTGGGACTCGTCAGGTGCGAATCATCGCTTGATCCCAATTTGTTGCCAATGTTTCATGAAGTATCTTAAGCCCCAGAATGGAATGAGTTGCAAATTTCACCTTAAAGCCGCATTTTTCTCTGAGCAGCCTGCAAATCACTAAAATATCAAAACTAACCAAAACATTAGAAAATAATAAAGCTAAAGGCTTAGCAAATGCAAATTAAGGGGTCCAAATATGCAATATTTAGCACTCATCACTTGTGTCACTTACACAAAATGCTTTTATACTAGGTAGGCAAATATTAGATTCCGTTTTAATGGCAAATGAATGTGTGGATAACCGGCTTCGATCTGGGGAATCGGGTCTTATTTACAAGTTGGATTTGGTGAAGGCTTATGATCATGTCAACTGGGACTTTTTATTATATATGTTAGCGAGATGAGGTTTCGGGGAAAGATGGAGATATTGGATTCATCACTGTGTCTCTACTGTATGCTTCTCAGTGCTCATTAACGGAATACCTGCAGATTTTTTTAGTAGCTCTTGAGGAGTGAGACAAGGGGATCATTTATCTTTGTTATTATTTGTGTTGGTGATGGAGGCATTTAGTAGGATGATGAAGGCTACGGCAGGGAGAGAGGTGATGGCTGGATTTTCGGTGGGCTCGCGGCATCATGAGGTAATGGAAGTGTCACACTTATTGTTTGTAGACGATACTCTTATATTTTGCGAGCCAAAGGTGGAACAACTTCGTAATTTGAGATGTTTGTTGTGTTTTGAAGCGGTTTCGGGGTTGAAAATAAATTTGTCAAAGTTTGTAATTGTTCCTATAGGTGAGGTGGGAGATGTGGAAGGCTTGGCAAATATACTCGGATGTGGAGTGGAATCGATGCCATTTGCATATTTGAGGTTACCTTTGGGTGCTCATTATAAGGACCCATCTATTTGGAATAAGGTCATTGAAAAGATGGAGAGTAAGTTGGCAGGGTGGAAGCGGATGTATTTATCCAAGGGTGGGAGACTGCCATTGATTAAAAGTACGCTCTCTAACATACCCACATACTATTTATCTTTGGTGCATTCATTCTTGTTGTGGTGTCTATGGAGAGAAATGAAGGACATAAGTTTTGAGGATTGTGAAAGGACTTTGGAGGAGATTAAGTCGTTATTTTTTTGTACTCCAACTTTTGTTTATCCTTTGGTCATTAGTTATTATAATTTTCTTGTTTTTGTTTCTCCTTCTAGTTAGGTGTTTTCTCATGTATATTTCCTGTGTACTTGGGGACGCCTTATGAGAGATCTGTTAAATTTAGAAAGCTCTATTAATTACGGCATTGCTAGCGCGTCTCCTCGGAGAAGGAAGGGCAAGACTATTGTGATGTAACGATTTGTGTGGGTTTTGAGGGCTTTGGGCTTCTTTGGGTATTTGTTTTTGAGGGTTTTTGGGTGGGTTTGTTGGGGTTCTTTTGTGGGTGAGCTTCGGCTTTCTCTTTTCTTTTTCTAGTTAGGCATTTCCGCTTGTATACTTCTAGTGTACGTAGGGATGCCTTATGCTTTTAATAAAACATCTTATTACTTATCAAAAAAAAAAAAAAAAAAGAAAAATTTTAATTGTTTGGTGCATCCGAACATGACTGGTACCAATTAATACAACCAAGGTTTGGTCATGTGCATTGTTTTGATCAATCCATCTTCAAAAAGAAGTTGGTTCATTTTGATGTCAAAGAAATGACAGCCTATGGTTTAATTAGACATTAGTCCCTAGATAGAGCTGAATGGTATGCCTATATGACATAAAATGCAAGGAAAAAAGCTTTATTTAATTCTAGAATTCATTCTTTTCAATGAAGGCAATGATCCTTCCCCCTCAACCCACATTGTTTTTTTTCCCTGGGGCCTTTGCAGAAATAGTGTGCTTCCTTGAGATTCTTTCTACTGTTATCTTGAATGTTAGATGCTATTTGTGTAATATTGAATTAATGCCTATTCTTATAATAATTCTTCATCACCTTATAAATTATACCTTTTTTTATGTCTCAGTTGTATAACATTTTGTATTTAGCTTGACCAATTTCATAATGATCAGTTAGATTGTTATCATCCTAGCTATGAAGATTCTGTGTATAAGTTGTCATCTCTTCTTTCTTTGCTAGGTATTCGCTTCTAACTCTTGTATCGGAGGCCATATGTCATTTAATTTATCCATTTCGGTGGCAGGTGAGGTTTTATATTTTGAAGTCAACTACTTTTTCATTTGCAATGTTTCCCTTATATATATATGTAGGTTTCTGTTTTTCTGCTCTCATAATTTCTTATAAGTTATATCATGGCTGTCAATGTCTGTTAACCTGTTATTCATTTAATAGTGGATGATTAAATACTGTACTGTTTCTTGTTTGTGATTCTTTTAATAGATTCTCATCTAATCTTGGTATGTTTGTTGTGCTGAAGCATGTCTACATTCCATTACTATTTTTCAGTGGAGTAGACTATATTGATGCTCCTACGCCATATATGATGGGTCTTCATTCAGATGTTGATACGTCTGCTCTGGCAATGGATGGTGTAAGTTATTTTATATAAAATTCTATTCTTTTATTAATTACCATTTCCTGGTATTGATCTCATGGTATTCTAATCTAAGGCTGCAGTATTTCTTCTGCTCTTTGTCCCACCAGAATCAGCCCAACTAATTGGCTGCTTTAAGCAACACTTAGTTTAACCGCTTATTGGACATATGCCACACCCCCTCCCTCTTTTTTTTTTTTTTTTTTTTTTTTGGAATTATGATACTCATATTTTAGAAAAAAAAGAGGAAAGCACTTGAATTTTAACAGGTAGTTTATGCATCATCTCTGGAAAACTGATAAGTCAGAAAAAAGAGAGTTTTTTTTTTTAATAATAAAATGGTTCCATCACTTACAACATTAGTTGTTGTGTCATTAGGTAATTTGAAAGTACCCTTTTTGGGGTTACATCTATAATAATATATACAAACAGTGACTTCTCAATTAAGTGGCGTCAATTTAACAGGTTTATTTCTGCTAGCATCTTAAGAAATCCAGTAGTTATGCGATGCAACCTTAGGGTATTTGAAAGAAGTTTTGATATAGATTCTGACACTGCATGAATTGGTGAAAGCTGTTTACTTTTCCTAAGAAAAGTTGGTCTGGTGCCAAATTATCACTACTTGATTCTCTGGCCTTGGGAAAAATTATAAGTAGATTCTATAGTTTAGTTGGTGGAGAGTGATCATTCTCCAGCCATTCTTGAGATAGACGAGGTCAATGCATAGTGTCTATATTTTCCTGCCTCTTTTTCAGCAATCATATGCCCTTGCCTATGCTTTCAGATTAAAACTTTGTGATTCATGTTATGATTTTTTATTTTTATTTTTTTGCATTACAAAGTAGGTATAACTATCAACCAAATTTCTGAATCTAGTTTTTTATTTATCTTTTAAACTAGCTGTCCTGCACACAATATGTTAACATATTAAAAAAACAAGAGGTTTTTCTGAAAGGTATTGTTTTGTTCGGAACTTTCACCTATTTCAATTTCTGTTTCTGGTTCCTTTTGGGTCTGCATCCAGTTTTGGTTCTGCGATGGGCAAGAGTGCTAGTGACCTAGTGTGTGCTTAAAGGCTCCTTCCATCACATTTTGTTGGTCCCTTTCAGGGATTTCTAGCTGTTTCAAGTGAACATTTATTAGACATTATCAATCTTTAAGCTTAAGCATTATCTTACCTATTATATCTGATAATTGCTGCATTGTTTCTTCTTGTTGCACATGATATTTATTTTTGACCTATTCCCTCTCTCTCTCTCTCTCTCTCTCTCTTCCTGGTTATGGATGGTTAGCATGTGTAAAATACATGCTTATATTACCAAGTTGCTTTCTTGAGCTTAACTCAATTTAATTGGTCATATTTTCCCCTTGTAGGTAGTTGTGGTAGACCTTGAGTACAATCGGATCACCACATCAGAGGATATTCCCCCTATTCCAGAGCCCGAATTAAGCTCTTTGCGTAGCGAGATTGTGAAGTTATTATATCCGAATGTTGTGGGGATAGATCAGATGAAGGGTGTTGTATGTAATTCATTTGAGCAATCACCTATCTGTGGCAACAAGCCTTGGGGAGAGGATCATGACCTTCAACTTAGGTGATACTTGGATGCCACGTGAAATGTTTATGACGTACTCTTGCTGTCCTAGAGTCAATTGTTTCAGTTTTATGGCATTTACATAAATATATTGTTTTCAGCGACTCTTTTGTATTCATGTCCTTACAAAATTATGATATCTAGTATACTTCTATTCTAGAAGGTGCTCTTTGTCCGAGATTTAGTAGAACAATTATGCTTTATGATAAATAGTTAACTTTTTGTAGTCGTAGTGTAAAGTTTTTCATGCTTATTTGTTCAATAGAGAGAAAATTCCTTGATTTTGTTAAATCACCAATTGTTTGAAAAACTTAAAACTTATGGAAAATGGTGGATATAATAATTTAATTAAAATTTGAACATTGCCCCTCAATAAGTGGGTCTGACATATCGAATATTTAACTGAAGTAGGAGGCACATTATTGAGTCAAGGTTCATACTCGAGACCCATTGCTTGGATATCATATGGAGTCAAGGTTTAGATTCAAGACCCATTGCTTTGATATCATATGGAGTCAAGGTTTAGATTCAAGACCCATTGCTTTTCTATCATATGAAATCACCAATTGTCCCAAAAGTGAATTTACTTGATATTGTATCATTAATTTTACTAGAACCCTATATCTTCCTACATCTGAACTCTAGCATGATTATTGCTCTTGAAGGATAACGGCACGATTAGTTTCGGAGACTGTCAAGTTTTTACAAATTTTTGTCCCTAGTGGATCTTTTAATTCTTCAATGTGGTGTTCTATGGCAATCTTTCTATTTTTTGTGAGTAAATAGAGAATATATTTTTTTCTAATATTAAAAGCTAGCAACCTTATGGCCATGATCTAAGGACATGATCTTTGGACTTGATCTTTTTGAGAACTGGATTTTTGCAAGTTAAAGTTAGCATTAGTCTCTTGGATTGTACACTAAACCTCTTGGTTTGTTCACGAAGTTGTATTTTACTGAGTGCTGTCTCAGTTTCTCCAGGCACTTAATCTGTTCTCATTAGTGATTCATACATTTTTTCCTTCGGTAATTATCTGATTTGTCTTTTTCAATATTCCTATTTGAGTATGATTTTATCTGTTGGATCTTCTAGCCAACTTAGACCTTGACAGATAAAGTAGTGCCCAGCAGATATTCTGAATCTACAACCGATCCAGTGTCAATTCTAAATCAGTGCCATATATGTCATTGTATTTGACAATATAAAGCTGTCCAATGAGTTTTACTTTTCTTTAATATATAGTATGTATTCTGCTTACCATTTGTTTTCTCTATTGAAACTTTACTAAGCATGCTTATCTTGTATGACGACCGATGCTTTAATTTGTCAATGTGAATTGTTTCATCACATAAAGAACTGCACTGTTGATAAAACTCAACCTAAAATATCTGATTTAATATTCCATGAATACTTATGTGCAGGTTAATATTCCTAAAGTTCTTTGCTTCACTTTTAAGTTGATAAAACCAACCTAAAATATCTGATTTAATATTCCATGAATACGTTGTGCAGGTTAATATTCCTAAAGTTCTTTGCTTCACTTTTAAGTGGCTACCGCAATTTCATTGTATGAAACTTATCTTGTATCTTGTAATATGGATTTAATTTTTTAATGTTTCATAAGGTTGATTCCTTTGATTTCTTGGAAAAATCTTCTTCATCAGGAAAATACAGCAAGTCATGTCTTCAACACTCAAGCATTTCTAAAGAAGCGCTCTCGGTCAACTAACCAACCACCTGAGCCCATGGTGATGTTATGTCATTCCACTCGTCTTTATCTTCCATTTTCCAACTTAATTAGCCATTTATGTTAATCATGGGTGATTTTAAGAAATACTCTATTGATACTGTTGTTATTACCATTATCATCGTCATTATTATCTTTAGAGTTTTTTTATATAATGAGGTGAATGCTCTCTTTCAATTACAACTCCTTTTTTGAACTCAACTCCTCACAACCCAGGAATTTTTTTTTTTTTTTTTTTTCAACTGTACTTATCCCTTTGTTGGTTTCTACAGATAATACAGTTTCTAGACTCTAATGGTTTCATGGATTATCTGGAGAGAGGTTTGGGTTCTGGGGAAAATAATCATAATCTTCTTGACAAGTTACAAGATGCAATCGGGAGGGGTCAAAATCCTATTTCAATACTTCCCTCATCTTTATCAGAGCCTGAGATAATAACAATATCAGATCCTGATGTGGGACTATCAGGTACTTCTTGTCACTTTTTTTTTTTTTTTTTTGTCGAGATTGCCAGTTGTATGCATCAAGCTGTTTATGAAGAGAAAGATATTTCAAATTGGAGTGTAATGTCATTTTCTCATTTTTTTTTGGTTCTTCAGGATCAGGTGCCAAATATACTTATGACAGGTTTCCTTCAAACAGAAGAACAGAAGAGCAAGAAGAAAAGAGAAGGCAGATTCTTGCAGCAGCAAGTGGAGCTTTTGAATACTCTGGAAAGCATATTCCTAGGTATATATTTATACTAGACAAGTTTAAATTGTTCTATATGATCTGTAGCATTGTATTGTTACTGCTCTCTTAATTCTGTCTTTATCTTCATCAGTTCACCTTCTATGCTAGCGGGTAAGGATTCCAAAGCAATAAGTCTCAGTCCAATGGAGAGAGCTGTAAGTTCTTCACACCATCACCAAGATGCCCCGAGTAAATTTCTGGTTGAACTTTATAATTTTCCTGAACCAAATTGACAATTATTATTTTTATTCACAGGCAGAAAGGGAGCGCATGGTTTTGGACATAAAAGTTAAGCTGCAGGTGAAGTTTTTTCACTTTTACTTATCTATTTTGTTGTTTCTGCATATAGTTCTACAAATCTATATGTTCACTTGCATTTGTATTGGAATTTTTAGATGGATGATATACCCGTGCTCGAGTTAATTTTATCTGTGAATGGTTCTTTGAAGTTACATTGTATATTGGTTGATTAACATGCAGTGTAATTCTTTGTTATTCCAAATTAGTCTATTTTGAATTACATATGACCATTTTTGGAAGAGTTTCTTAGGATTAAAAGAATATATTGGTGACATGAATTTGTCACCGGGGTATTTTGGTCTTTGTATTGAATTTTGCAATATATATATATATATATATATATATATATATATATATTATCTTCCTCCACTTTCTTCCCATGTGAACCCTACAACGTGGTTAATTACCATTTCTTTTTCAACCGATGAGGGACAGAAGCGGTTAGTGGGGGGTTAAACCTGGGTCAGGCTTCCAACACGGGTTCTGGTGTGGGTCGGGGACTCGGGGCTTTCCGAAGGCTTCAATGACAGCTTTGGTTCTTTCCCAGAAGTTGCCGGAGATATCTGGCCCTTCCAGTGATGTTTTGGCTGATAGTTTGTCTTATTTGGGGAGGTAAGGTGGTGATGGTGAAGGTGCCCTTTCTTCTTCCCTTTTTGAATGTTCTGTGCAGTATTCAGACTTGGCTGAGTTTGACAAAGGTGAACAACTAAAGGGAGAGGAAAGGAAAGGTGGTGCCCTGTGTCTTTTAGATGGGTTGGTTGGTGAGTCTAGAGAGGCCCTCTACTCCTCTGTGTACCTACTCCCCTACTGAGGTGGGCAAGCCTGTCTACTCCGATTGGGTTGTGCAATGTGCGAAGGAGATCTATCCTATTGTGGGGATGTAACACCGATTCTACATAGGGAAGAGATGAGTAACCCGCATAGAGTGTGTAGTTTATAAGAGATGTTCATTGGTGCTATGTTCCACATTACTTATTAGGTGAAAATCAGCTTTATAAGTGATTTTAGGAAAGCTTCAAAATTGACTAGTTCTTTTGGAGGTGATAGTGCAGATGTGGCTAATGCTTTTTTTTGGGTCATTATAAATAGTATGAGAGCTACCTAGTAATGCCATTTCGTACTGTTAACACCGGATGACATGGTCCTGACAAGGACATTAGGGGTTTAAAGGGGGAGTTTGTAACAGCTCGCTCCCATATTGGGAAGAGATGAGAAGCTAATAGAGTGGGTAGTTTATAAGAGATGCTCATGGGTGCTATTAGGTGAAATTGCTTTATAACTGATTCTAGGGAAGCTTTAAATTGACTAGTCTTTTTTGGAGTTGTTGCGCTTTTTCCTAAGTTGTCATAGGGGATCTCATGTGAGGGACATGAGGATCTTTTTTTATTTTTTTGCTCTTTTGACATTTCTTGAAGAGGAACACCGTCTTGAGGTATTGGCATCTGTATCCAAACTTGGTACTAAAGGTAGAAGGGAGTTAAGAAACTTGGAGTGTTCCATCAACTATGATGTTAGAGGTGATTGTTCTAGCTGCAATAAAGGCAAGGAGAGGGTATCTATAGTGTTTTATGAAGCCTAGGATACTCTCTTGGAATATGTGGGGTTTGAATAAGGGCAAGAAATGTCTTAGGGTTAGGAATTTGCTCAGAGATTGAAAGGTGTATACTATTTGCTTTCAAGAAACTAAACTTGAGGCCATGTCTTGTAGAGTTGTGCACAACTTATGTGGTGTCATCATGCGGATTGGTGCTGTTTGGATTCTAGTGGGGCTTTTGGTCCCACTTTTGGTGGCATCCTCAATATGTGGGACAAAAGGGTGGTGGAGAAGATTGATGAGTGTGTAGGGGATTTTACCTTGGCTGTTACTCTCAGAAATATTGTTGATCATTCCACCCGGGCTTTTGCGGGTGTTTATGGCCATAATTCTAATAGGGATAGAAGGCTTCTTTGGGATGAGTTGGCTGGGTTGCTTAGTTGGTGGAACTTGCCTTGGTGTATCGGGGGTGATTTTAATGTTACCTGTTTTTCCAGTGAAAGGTCGGCTGGGCCCGTTTATTACCTGCTATGGTAGAGTTCTCTGACTTCATTTTTGATTAGAGTCTGATAGAGTTATCTCTTGTTGGTATTTTACTTGGTCGATTTCTCGGGATCTTATTGTTTTGTCCAGAATTGATAGATTCCTTATTTCTTCGAAGTGAGAGGCCTTGTTCCCTAGTGTTTCTCAAAGGAGGCTTCCTTGTCATTGTTTGGATCATTTTCCAATCCTCCTTGATTGTTGATGTAGCGGAAGAGTAAGGTAACTAATCAAAGAGCAGCATCTTTGATTCTGCAAGGAGAAACGTCTTCGTCTTCTATCCAAAAGGATAAAAAGCCCGTAGGTTAAAAGAAAGATAAAATTCTGCAGAGTATTTAAGAGAAAATTCTCTGATTTGATAATAATTCAATGAGTTGAGTTTTACATAATAAGCAAGCCTATTTATGGAAGAGAAATACTTGTAGAGAAAGTAAACCTACTTCTAGTAGAGAAAGTAAATCTAATCCTAGCAGGAAAGTAAACGTAATCCTAGTAGTAATAGTAAACCTAATCCTTATAAGGAAAGGAAAATAATTAAAGCAAATCTAACCCTATTAAAGAAAGGAAATAAAGTCCTAATAAAATAAAATAAAATCCTAATATAAAATTGACAATCAGTGGGAATCGTGACAATTTTTCCTTTTGTACTTCCATTGTCTGAAAACGGATAAAATTCTGATCAAGCGGCGCTGCTCCAATATTATTTTTGATATTTTCCTTATTTTCGTTTTTGCTGAAAATATAGGTAAATATCGTCCTACATCACCTGCGGTGATGTTATAAAGGGGAGTAGGTCGTTCAAATTTGAGAACATGTGGCTTAAGGTTGAAGGTTTTGTGGACTTGGTGAAAGAGTGGAGGGTTTCCTAGCTTTTTACTGGAACCTTGAGCGTTGTTTTAGCTAGAAAGCTCGAGTCGCTGAAAACTGATAAGAAGAGATGGAATGAGGAGGCCTTTGGCAATGTAGAAAGGAATGAAAAGTCACTTCTAGAACAGTTACGTGTTTTTGATGTCATTGAAGAAAGAAAGGGCCTTTGGTGTTGAAGAGTTAACGAAGAAGGCAGAAGTTGGTAGCGAGTTGGGGGGATCTATTCTCATGGAGGAGGTGAGTTGGAGGTAGACATCTAGGGTGTTGTAGTTAAAGGAGGGAGAGTAAGTGTAGTAAATTTTTTCACACAATTGCGAACTCCAGCAGAAGAAAGAATTTCATAGACTCTTTAATGATTGGCAGTAGTCTTACCACTAACCAAACAATGATTGGTAATCACATTGTCCAGCTCTATCAAGAGCTATTTATCGAGCATGTTAATTGGAGACTATCGGTGGATGGTCTTTCCTTTGACTCTATTGACGAAATAGAAGCCAGTTGGCTGGAAAGAGAGTTTGAGGAAGTGGAGGTGAGAAAGGTAGTGAAAGCTATAAATGGTAATAAGGCGCTAGGCCTTGTTGGGTTCTCTATGCGGGATGTTCTAAAAGGTCTTCCATGATTTCCATGCAAGAGTTAAGTTTCAGTGGAGTCTCAATGCTTCGTTTTTTTCTTTCATTTTGAAGATTTCAGGTGCTGTTGATCTGAAGGACTTTCGCCCGATTAGTCTTGTGGGGAGCATTTACAAAATTATTGTCAAGATTTTAGCAAATAGGCTTAAGATGGTGCTGGAGAAGATCATTTCCAAGTCTTAGAGTGCATTCATAAGAGGTAGGCAAATCCTTGATCTTGTTCTTATCCCTAATTTATGTCTTTACAGCAGATTAAGATTTGGTGAGCCGGGTGTGATTTACAGAATGGACCTAGAAAAAGCCTACGAATCATGTTAATTGTGATTTTAATATACTTGGAATTTTCTATTTTCTTAGGAGGTGTGATTTTGGGGGGAAATGGTGCTCTTGGATCTCTCATTGCATTTCCTCGATACGTTTCTCGGTGTTAGTTAATGGTATTCCTTTAGGTTTTTTAGTAGCTCTTGTGGTTTGAGGTTAGGAGACCCCTTGTCCCCCGTGTTGTTTGTCCTTGTGATGGAGGCGTTGGGTAGAATGAGTTCTACAGCTGTGAGTGGGGGCTATTGCCTAGTTTCTCGTGGGCAATGATGGTGGGTTTGTTTGCTCTCATTTTTTGTTTGCTGATGATACTCTATTCTTTTGCGGTGCCCATCCTATGCATCTTCGGCTTTGTTTGGTAAACCCCTTGTCCCTAGATACTGTAGCTGAGTGGATTGATGTGAAAAAAAAGTAAGAATGCTTGGTATAAAAAAAGTAAAAAAGTGATATGGAAAAGTGAAATTTTTGTTTTATAGTGACTTTTTTTTTTTTTTTTTTTTTTTTTTTTTTTTTAAATTTTTATAATTTAAATAATAGTAAAAAGTAAATGATGTGATATAGAAAGTGAAAAAAGTGAGAATGTTTTGATATTAATTTTTTTTTTTTTTAAAAAAATCAAGTGAATAGTATTAAGGGGAGGGGAAGGGGTTTACCAAACGGGGCCTTTGCCACTTGCGTGGTCTTTTCCTTTGCCTTGAAGCTGCTTTTGGTGTAAATCTAACTTGGCTAAGTCAGTTCTAGTTCCTATGGGAAATGATGATCATGTGGAAAGGTTGGTTGGTATTCTAGGTTGTGGCCTTTCCTCTTTGCCGTTGAAGTACCTCGGTCTTCTACCGGGAGCGTCCTACAATGTCAAGCATATTTGGGAAGGTGTGATTGAGAAGATACAGCGCGGTTGGCTAGTTGGAAAATGATGTATCTGTCCAAGGGTGGTAGGGTTACTCTGATCAAGAGCACTCGTGGGCAAATGGTTGTGGTATTGCAGGCTTGAGGGAGAGGCATGGTGGAGATTGGAGGTGGACTCTAAATTTGGGAGCTCTTGGGGTGGGTGGTGTTCTCTGGAGCGTTTAGGGTGGGATTATGAAAAAATATTAGGAAGGGTTGGGGAAAATTATCTTGTCATACTAGATTCAAGGTGGGAGATGGATCCAAGATTAGATTCAGGCATGATCTGTGGTGTGGGGATGTAGCCCTAAAGGAGGCATTTCTAGTTTTATTTTGTATTGTCCGTGCAAAGGATGCCTCTGTTGCGGCTCTCTTAGAGTTCTATGGTGGCTCCATCTAGTGGAATGTAAGCTTTGTTAGAACGGCTCATGATTCGGAGGTGGATGTCTTGGCCTCTTTTCTTCAGGGGTTGTATTCAATGAGTCGTGGAAGTGAAGACAAGTTGTGGTGGGTCCCTTCCAAAACAAGGTTTTTTAACGTTAAATCTTTCTATTGCTCCTTGGGTTGCAGAGAAGGGAACCGTTTCCCATGGAAGAGTGTGTGGCGGTCTAAGGCTCCTTTGAGAATGACCTTTTTTGCATGCTCGGCATCTCTAGGTAAGGTACTTACTACGGACAATATCAAGAAGCGGCATGTCATTGTAGCGGGCAGATGTTGCATTTGCAAGAGGAATGGGGAGTTTGTGATGTGGCTTATGCCTAGAAGTGTAGGCAATTTGTTTGCTTGTTGGTGGACTTCAGGCACTTTCGGAGTGCAGCTATGTGAAAGATGGTGCCCATGTACCTTTTGTGGTGCTTATTGAAGGAAATGAATGATAGAAGTTTTGAAGATCTGGAGAGGACTTTAATTCTTCAAAACATTGTATTTGTGGACAGCTGGTTATGTTTCTCCTTTGACGCTTAATCATATTTATTTACTTGTTCGTTTTGCTCTTTCTAGTTAGGTGTTCTTTTTGTATATTTCCTGCGTAAATAGGGGTGCTTTACGCTTTTAATGATATTTTTCGATTGCTTATAAAAAAATAAAATACCATATTCATGGTTATTTGCAGTAGTGCAAATGAGATATTAAGTTTAGCTTTTGGTGACAATTTTCAAATATATAATAAGGATGTACTATCTTATGCATTTTTAGATATATACGACGGAAGGAGGATTGCCTAACTAATGAGGGTTGAAGTCTTGAAATGAGATGTGCTTCTAGAATCCTTTTGAGTGTTACAATTTTGCGTATGGCAGAAAATCAATAGGGCTGTTTGTTAAATAGAATCCTTCCATTTTGAGAATGTTGAGACAAATGAATTTGGAAAATGAAGTGTTAAAAGTAGTACTAGTGCACATGTAGACATCATTTACCCTTGCACACATTCTTCAATATGAGTGTACATCTATAACAAATTTGCAAATTGGATTTGGACAAAGCCTATGATCGTGTAAACTGGGAGTTTCTTATTTATATGTTTGAGTGGTGTGGTTTTGGTAAAAGATGGCGAGGTTGGATAAGACACTGCATTTCCACTGTTCAATTCTCTATTCTTATAAATGGATCGCTTGCGGGGTTTTTTAGTAGCTCTCGAGGAGTGTGACAGGTGGATCCTCTATCTCCCTTTTTATTTGTAGTTGTGATGGAGGCCTTTAGTAGAATGATGACCGCGTTGGTGGAGAGAGGGCTCATGTCTGGATTTTCTGTGGGCTCGAGAGCACGAGGCAATGGTAGTCTCACATTTGTTATTTGTAGATGATATGGCAATTTTTTGTGAGCCTAATGTAGAACAATTCCGAAATTTGCTTTGTTTTGAAGTGGTCTCGGGATTGAAGATAAACTCGTCAAAATCTGACATTGTTCCAGTGGGAGAGGTAGATGATGTGGAAGGGCCGGCTAGAATTCTTGGCTGTGGGGTGACTTCACTGCTATTTATGTAATTGGGTCTTCCTTTGGGTGCACACTATAAGGCATCCAACATTTGGTGTAACTTCATTGAAAAAATGGAGAATAAATTGGCGGGTTGGAAGAGGTTGTACTTATCAAAGGGAGGCAGGTTAACGTTGATCAAAAGCACCCTCTCAAATCTACCCACCTATTTTCTCTCATTATTCCCCATTCCAGTGGGAGTGGCAAACCGAATCGAAGAACTTCAGAGAGATTTCCTGTGGGGAGGAATTCGTGATAAATTTAAATATCATTTGGTGAATTGGTTGAAGGTGTGTACCTCAATGAAGGTAGGGGGTTGGGGGTGTGAAATTTGATTCAGTTTAATCGTGCTTTGTTGGGTAAATGGTTGTGGAGGTATGCGACGGAAAAGGATGCTTTGTGGAGGAAGTTAGTGAAAGTTAAATATGATAGTAAAATGGGTGATTGGTCCTCTAAGGAGGTAGGGGGATCGTATGGAGTGGGAGTGTGAAAATGTATTTGAAGGGGTGGGAGGGCTTCGCGCATCATGTGCGGTATGATATAGGAGAAGGTTCTACAGTATTATTTTGGCATGATGTGTGGTGTGGGGAATGGCCTCTGAAATTTGTATTTCCAGAATTGTTTAATTTTGCCCGCAACAAGGATGCATGGGTGGAGGAGTATATGGAGACCCCGAATGATCTTCATTGGAATGTCATGTTTATTCGGCCTGTGCATGATTGGGAACTTGATGGAGTTTCGAGCTTTTTTGAAGTGTTATATTCCCAATAAATTAGATATTGAGGTGAGGATAAAATTTGTTGGAGTCTGTCCAAAAGGAACACTTTTGAAGTGAAATCTTATTATCAGATTCTCTCTACTTTGGCACCAGTGTTTGGTCCTTGGAAGAGTATTTGGAAGGTGAAGGCTTCCCCTAGAGTGGCTTTTTTTGTGTGGATGGCGGCTTTAGGGAAAATACTCACTTTGGATAATCTATGGAAGAGGAATATTATAGTGATGGAGTGGTGCTACATGTGTAAACAATGTGGCGAATCCACCGACCATTTGCTCCTGCATTGTGAGGTTGAACATGAGTTATGGAATATGTTCTTCCAACTTTTTGGTGTTAATTGAGTTATGCCGTGAAAGGTGAGTGATTGCTTGGGGAGTTGGAGGGGACAGTTAGACAATCAGCTTGTGTTGCACATATGGAGGTTGATCCCATTGTGTGTGATGTGGTGTCCAAGGCGAGAAAGGAATGCATGCAGCTTTGAGGATCGTGAGAGTGGTGTTTTTGAGTTGAAGAATTTGGCACTCAATACTCTGTGTTCATGGAGCATGAATTGGTCTCACTTGCATGTGTCTACATTTTCTGATTTTTTAGAGCTTTGTAATTCTTTTTCTAGTTAGTAGGGGTTATTTTGTATAGTTCCTGTGTACTTGGGTTGCGCCCCTCTGTGTGTATGATAATACATATTACTTATCAAAAAAAAAAAAAAAAAAAATTTCTGTGATTTTGTTGACCCTTCTCCCCTTTCAAAACCTTTTGTCTGGTAAACAAGCTGAACCTTATATGCTTTCCTTCCCTTTCCCATTTTCTGTTCTTTCGTTGTGTGCATTTGTGTGTATGTGCACTGAACCATGGCTCAAGTGAAACCAATTGTGCATATGAGTCTCAAGTTTACAAACTATAATGCCAGAGCAAGACTGCTAGTGCATCTATATAAGCCTAAAATAGATGTTGGTTCCTTTTTAATTGAAGTTAAAAATGTAGTTTGGTTTATTTGATGCTGTTGTTCTGATGCTGAAATAGTTATTATGGCCTTGTTTTGATTGTCCTTTGCACTTTTAGTTTCATGTAATGTGTTTTTTTTGGTTAAATAGGGTTTGTGGCTGCGTCTTTTGAAATTGGGAGCAACTGATGATCCTCTTTCGTCTTTTGAATATGGCACAATTCTTGGTATGTATCCAGTTCAATTCAACACTCAGTGACTTTTCAGACTAATTCTTTTTGTGTATTTCTCAGTAATTCAATCTGCTTTAACAGTTCAAAGAATCCCACAACAATATCTACTTTTTTTTTTTTTTTTCCTTTTGCAGCTTTGATTGAATCTGATGCAGAGGGTATTGGTGGTAGTGGGTTTGTTGAATGTATAAGGGAGCATATACATTCAGTATGTAGCTCTAGAAGGCATTTGCGATTTTCATTATTGTTGTTGTTGTTGTTTCTATTACTGCTACTTCTAATATTTTGCAGCATATACTAACTTTGCACTGGACTCATGCTCTCAGGGGTGGGACTGTCAGTTGACTGAGGAGCAGTTTATTGCAGTGAAAGAATTAGTATGTATTTTCTAAGTCAAGCTTTCCAAGAAATTGATCTGGTATAGGAGCAATAATAGTTGGTTATTGTTTACAAAAGTTAGAAAGCTCGGTATTGCATTGATTTTGCTTTATGCTTTTATGGGGTTTCATATTAAAGTTTTTCAATTAGTTTTGTAAAATCTTTTCAATATATGTCAAGCGGTTTTCAAGTACTAGAAATCAAATTTCTCTTTTCAATCTTTTTGTTGGAGTAATGTCATATATAATATATGAAGTTACTCCAACAAAAAGATTGAAGAGAGAAATTTGATTTCTTGTACTTGAAAGCCAAACCTTTCCTCTTTCTCTCAAACCTAGCCGCTGCCACTGGTTCTTTGCCTGGGAGGAGGGAAGAGAGACCTCATCTCTTCCCTCCTCTCCTCTTTATGAAGCCTTTTCCTTTTCTTGTTGCCTCTCATGAGGCTTTATCCGTTGTCTTGTGCGACTTATCCCGCCCAAAACCGCAACCTCAGCGTCAAGACTTCACCACTGCACCAGTCTTCTTCTCCACCGTGATTTCCGCCCCCTCCTTCATGTTAGTAGTCGGATTTTTGTCAAGGTTTGCAGATCGGGTTTCTATAAAGCCAGATCTCCTCTCCTCCGATGGACCCAACCTCCAACATACCACTCCACCGCTTCCATCGGTACACCAGCCTCCCGTAGCTGCCGGCCGTTTTGCCTCCCATAATCCACGCGTTGGCGCGTGGATCTCATGTGCTGGTCAGCCACCTTGTGCCGTGTTCCTCCGCCACACCCTCCGCTGAAGCGCCTGTTTTTTGGGTTTTTTTGTTGTTGTTTTTATTGTTTTTTGACTTTTTGTTATTTGGGTTATTGTACTGGTATCCGGGTGGATCTCATGTGTTGGTCAGCCACCTTGTGCTGTGTTCCTCCACCACGCCCTCCGCTGCAGCGCCTGTTTTTTGAGTTTTTTTTTTTTTTTTGTTGCTTTGATTTTTTTTTTTGACTTTTTGTTATTTGGGTTATTGTTCTGGTATCCGGAGTGATCTTTCCTTTTCAGACCTGAATGATTTTACAGTGCTTTTCTTCAGCAGCCTCCTCCCGGTGGTTTTTTTTTTTTTTTGCAGGTCCTTGGGTAGGGTTGAAGAGTATTTCGAGGGTCATGGTCTTGTTTGCATCTCTTTTGGGGATTTGGATAGGGTTGAAGGTTTTCGGGATGGCCATGCCCTTACCCGTTTATTCTGTTTTGGTGCTTAAACCGCTTTTAGTGGCCCTTACTGAGTGGATTGGGTCATTTTATGACCCATTTCTTACTTTTTTCTTGTATTTGTTGTACTGTAATTTTGTTTTTGGTCTATTGTTGGGGAGCCCACCCAATTTTTAGTGTTTTAATCCCGCTAACCCTTTCTTCGCTCGAAAAGAAAAATATACTTATAAAAAAAAAAAAAGAGAAGTATACTTTATACATATATAATTTATTACTTAAATGTAAATTGTCCAGAAGTTCCCCCAAAGATGCATCATGCACCACTGTTCTCTTTGGCTTGTTTTCCTTTCTTTCTAGACTTGTAGCTGCTTTAATATACTTTATATGGAATGTATATATTTATAATGCTAAATCCTCTCTGCTGTTTTTTTTTTTTTTCCTAAAATTTAATTACTACATTAATTCAGCTCAAAACAGCAATTAGTCGTGCAACATCTCGGAATGATGTGTTGACCGTCAGAGATGCCCTTGAAGTTTCTGCTGAAATGTATAAGAAAGATGCTAATAATGTTTTGGACTACATCCAACGTCATCTTATATCTCTGTCAATCTGGGAAGAGCTACGGTATGTGTTGCAAGTCATAATTGTAATAGTTTTTATTCATCATACGTACCATCTCTTTTCTGTTGCAAAAAGTAGGGGTTACCATACTAATAAAAACATTGTATTTGCAAAGTCTTCTGCATAATATACTTCTTCCCCTTCTTTCAAAACTACAGGTTGATAAACATTCTGCAAATAGCTTGATTCCATATCAGCTACATTCTGTTATTCTATATTAACATTTTTCATTATGGTCGTTGTTAGTTGAGGTAACTCAGACATGTCATTCGGATGAACATGCTTAGGAGTTTTGGCTACATGAAATTGAATGCATTATTTGGTGCTTTGTAGTTATTATGAATCTCAATGCAGTCTTGCTTGTCCTATTATTATTAGGCAAGTATGAAAATAATAAGCATAACTGAAAGATGAACAAATAAATGCAGCATCTGGTATCCATTTAGAAAAGATAAAAAGTGAAGAATTTCTGTTAAACAAATAAATGCAGCATCTGGTATCCAATTAAAAAAGAAAAAAGAAAAAAAATGCAGAATGTCTGTTTGAACGGTAAAACAACATGAATGGCAAATGCCTAATAGAACCTTGGAATTACATGGACTTGGCCTGAGGTTCTTACCTTTTTTTTTTTTGAAATGCAGAACCAGATATTTCTGCATCTGAAAGACAAGATATATTGCAAAGTAATAAAGAAAATATGATGTGGATGGAATACATATAAAGTAAATAAGATATATAATAAGCTTAAAGCTAGAGAGATGGTAGCCTGTTAATCCTATTATCTTAGCTACTTTTACTATTTATAAAGGTTATACATGTTTCACAGAAAAGATATAGTTTTATTATCTTTTTTTTTTTTTTTTTGGTGGGGGGGGAGGGTTCCTCTTGTATACTTCTGGTGTACTTCGGGGCCTCTTGCGCTTTTAATAAGAAGGTGATTCCTCTTGTATACTTTCGGTGTACTTAGAGGATCCTTATGCTTTTAATAAGTCTGGTTATTACTTATAAGCAAAAAAATAGTTAGATATGGGTCGGACTCGATATGCTTTAGTTCTGGAAATCTTGTTCTCTCTAATTTGGATTGAAGGGAGGCTTCATGTTGTCCTTTAGACTGGAAAGCAAGGTATTTTAGACTGAAAGACTTATGCTTTAAAAGCCTTTTTCTTTTTGTCCTTTTACTTTTCTTTAATTGTAAAGATGGTTGTCAGTAAATAACTTTTTAAAAAGTTTCTGCTAAATGCAACCTCTGGTTAAGGCTGTATCCACTGTGTTTTGATTATATGATTGTGAAGTTTTTTGTTTTTTATTTATGTGGCTCCTTCAACTATTTGCTTCTTAACTGTTCATTCCTCTCTCTTTTAGCTGTTGATATTCTGAATATTACATTTCTGTCAAGAAGCTATAATTAGATATCATTTGTTTTTTAAATTCCAGTAACCTTTTATTTTATTTAGTTAACTTTCTTATCCCTTTTTTTAACTAGCTACTGCCTCAAACTCTAACCACTCTTAAGATTTTCCCTTTCCATTTCACTCACTGTTACTTGATAATAGACATTCTTGATTCTTAAGTCACTGATTATTCTAGATGTTCTATAACTGTACAAAAGACTTCTCTTACAGAGATGAAGAGGGACTGTGTAGAAATGTGGTTAGTGTTAGGGGCACTAAATTCGTGAATTAAATGCCATATTCAAGACTTTATTGGTTCTATATGGTTTTGACATGGTGAGAGAAGCCTCATTTTGTGGTGAGTAGATTCATAATACTCGGGTAGTGGGGAAAGGCTGCTTGGCAATCTTTTGTGTATAATAACTCCTTAAAGTATTCTTGTTGTTTGCTTCTTCCTGAATTGGGCTGTTGAACTTGTCTAGGAAAAAAGGATGGTCTCCTATTAGTCTCCACTTAATCTATGTTGAGCTTGTTTACCGAGCAGTTGAGTTGGAGGCCTGTGGTGGACGGTCTTTCCTTTGATTCTATTGATGAAGTTGTGGCTAGTTGGTTAGAGAGAGATTTTGAGGAGAAGAAGGTGTGGGTGGTTGTGAAAGCATTGAATGGTGCCCTAATGGTCACTCTATGGTGTTCATCCAAGCTTGTTGGGTTGTTTTGAAAGAGGATATCATGAAGGTCTTTTGTGAGTTCCATAGTAGTGGTAAGTTCGAGAGAAGCCTTAATGTTATGTTCTTTGCCCTCTTTCTGAAAGATTCCAAGGGTTGTTGATCTCAAGGATTTTCGTCATATTAGTCTAGGGGGTGGCATCTATAAGATGATTGCCAAGACTCTTGTGAACATGCTTAAGTTGGTGTTGGAGAAGATTATTTCTAGGTCACTGAATGCATTCATCCGAGGTAGGAAGATTCTAGATCCTATTCTTATTGCCAATGAATGCCTTGATAGCATATTGAGATGTGGAGAACCGGGAGTTGTTTGTAAAAATGGATTTAGAAAAGGCTTATGATCATGTTAATTGGGATTTCCTATTGTACATCTTGAGAAGATGCGGGTTTGGAGGGAAATGGTTCTCATGGATTGCTCCTTGTATATCCTCAGTGCAGTTCTCGGTTTGGTGAATGGCTTTCCCACAGGCTTCTTTAGCAGCTCTCACGGCCTGAGGCAAGGGGATCCTTTGACTTCTTTTTTGTTTGTCATAGTGATGGAGGCGTTGGGTGGAATGATTTTAACTGCAATTAGTGGAGCTTTGTTGTTTGGCTTTTCTCTGTGGGGACAAGGACTCATATTTCCCATCTTTTGTTTGCTAATGATACCTTACTTTTTAGTGGGTCTGACCCAAATCATCTAATTAATTTTTGGAGTTTATTCTTATTATTTGAAGCAGTGTCAGGTTTGAAGATGAACTTAGCCAAGTTGGAATTGGTTCCTGTGAGAAATGTTGATAATGCGGATGGGATGGTTGGAATTCTGGGTTGTGGAGTTGCGTCCCTACTCTTGAAGTATCTTGGTTTTCAGTTGGGGGCTTCCTATAGGGCCAAGCATATATGAGACCGTGTTATTGAGAAGATGGAACGTCGGTTGGCTAGTTGGAAAAAGTTGTTTTTGTCCAAGGGTGGTAGGATTACCCTTATCAAGAATACTCTTTCCAACTTACCTACGTACTTCATGTCTCTTTTTTCTCTCCCTTTTAAGTGTTGCAAGCCGTATTGTGAAGCTCCAACGTGATTTCTTATGGAGTGGATTAGGTGAAGAGTTCAAATATTGCTTGGTGAGTTGGCCCAAGGTTTGTACGCCTATCTGGTTGGGAATTAGGAACTTGTCAAGATTCAATCATACGCTCTTAGGTAAATGGTTTTGGCATTATGGACTTGAGAGAGGGAGGCTTGGTGGAGAGTGGTGGTGGACTCTAAATATGAAGTTGATGGGGGAGGGTGGTGTTCTAGCGAGCCAATCGGAGCGTATTGGGTGGGTTTATGAAAGAATATTTGGAGGGGTTGGGGGAAGTTTTGTAGCGATATTAGATTTGTGGTGTGAGATAAATCCAAGGTTAGATTCTGGCATGATCTTTGGTGTGGGCATACGGCCCTTAAGGAAGTCTTTTCAATTTTATTTGGTATTGTTAGCATAAAGGATGCTTTTGTCGATACTCGTGGAATTTTCTGGAGGTGTTGTTTAATGGAATGTGAGCTTTACTAGAGCGCTTCATGATTGAGAGGTGGAAACCTTTGCCTCATGTTTTAGGGTGTTGTATTTTGTGACAGTGAGATAGGAAGGGAATCACAAGTTGTGGTGGGTCCCTTCCAAAAGGGGTTTGTTTGGTGTTAAATCTTTCTACAAAGTCAAGAGTTGTCATGATTGTGTCTTTTTCCTTTAGAAAAGTGTTTGGTGGTCTATGGTTCCGTTGAGGGTGGCCATTTTTGTGTGGCCAATGGTCCTAGGTAAGATCCTTACCATAGACAATGTGGTTTATATGATGCAGGACATGCGGTCCCCACTAAAGAAAAAAAAAAGAAGTTTTTTATTTATTTATTTTATAATCATTTTTCTATTAGGATTATGTTTACTTTCCTTATTAGGATTATGTTTACTTTCCTACTATGATTAGATTTACTTTCTCTATTAAGATTAGATTTACTTTCTCTACTAGAAATAGGATTACTTTCTGTACAAGTATTTCTCTTCTATAAATAGGCTTGCTTATTATGTAAAACTCAATTAATTGAATTATTATCAAATCAGATAATTTTTTCTTAAATGCTCTGCAGAGTTTTATCTTTCTTTTAGCCTGCGAGCTTGTTTTTATCTTAAGGGTAGAAGACGAAGATTCTTATCCTTGCAAAATCAAAGACGTTGCTCTTTGATTAGTTATCTTAGTCTTCCACTACGTTAGTTGGTATCAGAGCATGCTTTATCCTGATCATGACCAATCAGCACAACGGTGATGATCCCCTTAACGACGCCGCTCGTGACAGGGAGGCTCCTTTGAGAGCCGAAGTCCAAGAACTCTAGCAGACGATGCAGACGGTGCAACAGGAGGTGAGCCAGATGCGGGAGATGATGGAGCGCATGCACATGGATTCTATTCGTAATCACGGGGACAATCTTGCCCATGATGACGATGGGATCCGAGTGATGCCTATTCCTCACCAACAACCTGCACTCATAAACCGACCACCGGCCTATGACGATCTTAGTGGCGATGAAGACTTCGTTAAAGGAGTGTTCGGACGGGACATTGGGGTAGATCGGAGGGGTGGATTACATAGAGGAGTCGGTCGTGGCGGCGTAGGCTTCAGAGGTTATAAGCGCGGTGGAGCTAGCCATATGGGGAATGTCTATCAAGGCGCTGGCTACCGGGATGCTTATGAAGATTAACCCAGACGTCAGGATCATTGTAGGGAGGAATCCCACGAATATCAAATGAAGATTGATCTTCCATCATCATTCAACAGGCATCTTCAAATCGAAGATTTCTTAGATTGGGTGATGGAGGTACAGAGGTTCTTTGGTTATATGAGTATTTGCGAGGATCGCAAGGTGAAATTAGTGGCATACAAGTTCAAGGGAAAATTGAATCGTGTAGCTGACGCTTTGAGCCGCCAAGCTACCCTGTTGATCACCATGAAAGCTGAAGTGATTGGATTCGAGTGCCTAAAGGAGTTATATGAGGAAGATAAAGATTTTGGTGAAACCTGGAAGCAATGCAAGGCAAGGCAACCAATTTCTGAGATACATATTTAGGAGGGGTATTTATTTCGTGGGAATCAGCTGTGCATTCCGAGGAGTTCCTTACGAGAACAAATAATTCGAGAATTACATGCTGGAGGTTTGGGTGGTCATCTGGGAAGAGACAAGACTATTGCTTTGAAAGAGGAGTGATATTACTGGCTGCAATTGAAGAAAGAAGTAGGTAATTTTGTCCGATGATGCCAGACTTGTCAGGTCGCCAAGGGGCAAACCCAAACTTACGGGATTATACATGCCTCTACCAATACTGGAAGCATTGTGGGAAGATGTATCAATGGATTTTGCATTGGGTCTCCCAAGAACCCAACAAGGAGCAAATTCTATAATGGTAATTGTGGATAGATTTTCCAAAATGGCCCACTTTGTTGCTTGCAAGAAAATATCTGATGTTGTTCAAGTGGCCAATCTATTCTTCCGAGAGGTGGTTCGATTGCATGGAGTCCCAAAGTCTATCACTTCTGACTGAGACACCAAGTTCTTGTCTCACTTTTGGCGAACATTATGGAGGCGGTTTGACACAACATTGAACTTCAGTAGCACGAGCCATTTGCAGACGGGCAGGCAAACAGTAGTTGTTAATCGAACTCTAGGTAATTTATTTCGATGCATTGTAGGTGACAAACCGAAGTAGTGGGACTTGGCTTTAGCTCAGGCTGGGTTTGCCTACGACAACATGGTGAATCGATCTACTGGGAAGGCAACGTTTGAAGTTGTCTATCGGAGAACACCGAGACTTGCAGTAGATCTTGCACCTTTACCTAAGTTACCGGGAGCAAGTGTGGCAGCAGAGCAATTAGCAGAACGGGTGAAAGATACCCAAGAGAGAGTTTGTCAGCATCTAGAAGAATTCTATGCCAAGTACAAGAAGGCGACAGACAAGGGTCGACAATCGAAGATTTTTCAAGAAGGAGAGGCGACTGGTACTTCTGGAAAGTTGAGGAGGAAGAAGTATGGCCCATAAAAGGTATTAAAAAAGATTAACGACATATGTCATCAATCTTCCAGAAGAAATGGCGATATCCTCAACTTTCAACGTGGCCGACATTTTTGAATATTTTCCACCAGAGGATTCCGCACTTAACTCGAGGACGAATTCTTTTCAAGAAGGGGAGACTGATGCAGGACATGCGGTCCCCACTAAAGAAAGAAAAAAAAAAAAGGTTTTATTTATTTACTTTATAATCCTTTTCCTATTAGGATTATGTTTACTTTCCTTACTAGGATTATGTTTACTTTCCAACAAGGATTAGATTTACTTTCTCTACTAGGATTAGATTTATTTTCTCTACTAGAAGTAGGTTTACTTTCTCTACATGTATTTCTCTTCTATAAATAGGCTTGCTTATTATTTAAAACTCAATCAATTGAATTATTATCGAATCAGAGAATTTTCTCTCAAATACTCTGCGGAGTTTTATCTTTCTTTTAGCCTGCAGGCTTGTTTTTATCTTCTGGATAGAAGACGAAGACGCTTTTTCTTGCAGAATCAAAGATGCTCTTTGATTAGTTACCTTAGTGTTCCGCTATGCCATAATAAGTGTTGTATGTGCAACAGGGATGGGAAGTCCGTTGACCATCTTCTTCTTCATTCTGAGGTTGCTTATGCCATTTGGAATGTTTTCTTTAGTTGATTTGGGTTGTCTTGGGTTATGCCTAGACGAATTTTTAATTTGTATGCTTGTTGGTGGATTGCGGCATTAGTCGGAGTGTTGTGGTGTGGAAGACGGTGCCTTCATACCTTTTATGGTGTCTATGGAAGGAAGTAAAGGATATAAATTTTGAGGCCCGCGATAGGACTTTGGAGGAAATTAAGTCTTCATTTTTCAATACTTATCTCTAGACAGCTGCATATGTTTCGCTTGTGGTGATTGGTTACCATGATTTTATTGCTCTTTGTGTCCCTACTATTGAGGCTACTTCTCTTGTATATTTCTTGTGAATACGGGGGGGTGCCTTATGCTTTTTAATGATATATCAATTACGTGTCAAAAAAAAATTCTGTCATCCAATGTATTTTTTATTTACAGGAGTAATAATGGTCCTTAAATGATTGTAAGTCAACTTCATTTATATTGTTAAAATAGTAATTAAATGATTAAGTTTAACATTTCCTATTAGTTTGAGATTTTTAGGCAAATGATGATTTAACATGTTATCAGAGTGTAGGTCTTGAGTTCAAACTTTGACTCCATAATATACCTCAATTTTAGTGAGAATAATTCATTTGTTGAGGCAGAGTTTGAGTCCATACGTGAGGAGTGCTAAAATATTAATTAAATGATTAAATTTGCTATTTCTTTTTAGCTTAAGCTTTTAGGACACTTGTTGATTTAACACACATTAAATACCTTTTAGGTTTTTGAGGTCCGATGAGTTTTGGAATTTTCATGTTTTCTTTATGATTTTCTTATAGGTTCTGGGAAGGATACTTTGACTATCTAATGGAGAGGTCTTCAAGCAAGTAAGGATTCCGTACTTTTGCCTAAAAGAAAAGGATTTCATGTTTTCTTTAGGTTTTGTCCTTTTATCCCCTCCCCTTCCTTTTTAAATATATATTTAAATTCTAACTTCTATGATGTATGTAGAGTTTAATAAAGTTGTCTCTTACCTTCTTTTCGTTTACTGGCGTAAACAGTTTATTATAAATAAATCCCTTTGGCAATTGGTTTCTTTGAGGGTACAATTTTATGCATATTTCTAGCTGTGCATCAAATTGGTATTACTTCTGGGTGAGATTTGTCAAAGAGAGCACATAGTGTAGAATTCTTCACCTCTGGGATACACTGAGACCTCCCCCCCCCACCCCCCTCTTAAGTTTTCTTTGAATTAGGGGGTGTACGGATAAATTTTAATATTAAACCATGGAAAGTGTTTGTGTGAGAAGGAATTCCTCTTTATTGTTCTTATCTGATTTTATGTCAGTTCGGCGAATTATGCATCTCTGGTGACAGCACAGCTAATTGTGGTGGCATCACACATGGTAGTGCGTCTTCTGTTGTATTTAATTTTTTTTTCCTACCCTCACTCCTGCCACTTATACATTTCTTCATTCTATGTTGTTCTGAATTTGTTTTATTTCTTCATAAAGGCTGGCTTGGGACTTCCTGATACTGATGCTTGGTACATGATTGAAACAATAGCAGAGAAGAACAGCATTGGCTATAAGCAGTTTGTGAGTTACTGTTTTTATCCCATTTTTTCTTTTGGTGTTGTTGATTATTTTTGAATTTTAATGTCTCTGATTTATGGTGGCATACCGATTCCATTTTTCCTTAGCTTATCCGTGTTTGTGATGAGGTATTTTATGGGGGCCAGATGCCTTTATGTTCTTGGGATTTCTTGTATTGCTTGTTATTATTATCTTCGATGTTCTTAATGTTTAATCTTGTACTACTTTTCTCTTTTTAGTTTCGGTCATAGATATAGTATAGCTATTCAACGAATTAATGTGTGGGGTTTGACCCAGACTTCAATCATATAAGAAGATAAAAAAGTTTCTTCAGAAAAAATGGATATGGTGTAGGGAATACTGGAAATGCAACGTATTACTGTGTTTAAGCCAAAGACCAAAGAACAAATCAAGTATATACGATGCTGATACTCTGTCTATGATGTTGAGAACAAAGAGAAGGTGCTAACTGCTTCTTACATCCACATGATATGCATATCTAGAAAAAAAGATTGGTGGAAATCATTTTCATGAATAGTTTTCCCATTCTTTTCCTAGAAATGTTTTGGTCTTCCATAGGACTGGATTATATGTGGCAGTCCAACAATTATTGGAAAGATGGGAATCATGTGGACCAAAACTGTTTTGTATTTTGTTTAATGCTGTGATATACAACCATGGAGCTTGTATAAATTGCAAAACAAAATTAACTCCAAGGTGTTGGCTCAAGTGGCAAGGGCCTTGGTCTTGGTGACATTTCCATCAAGTCTTAAGGTTCAAATCCCCTTAGGTGCAAACAATTCTTCAGGGCCAGCCCGCTGTGTGGAGGGGGTACTTTGCATGGGTCCGAGGTTTACTCAACAAGGATGGGTGGGTATACGAAGTGGCCCAGCTTTGAAGGGGGTTCTTCGTCATAAAAAATAAATAAATTGTAAAACAAAATTCCCCATACTTGTTAAGAATATGAAGTATCATCGTAATTTTATCCTGCAGTTTTCAAGTAATTCTTTTTCCATCGCTTTTGTCAATCCATTGTCTTAAAGTGCTTCCTTTTGCTGGAATTGAATTTATTGTCAGTCTCAATGATTCAATGATTAGTTGTTCATCAGCTCTGGGGGTTTGATGGTCACTAAACCAAAGTTATAAGGGGCTAGGTTGATATTTTGCCTCTTTTTTATTTTTTATATTTTTTCTGTCTCGTTGGTTGTTTTGTGTTGAGCTACTAGGTCAATATGTTTTTGCCACTTTTCTCTCTCATTGTTGGTTTTTTGTTCTGATTTTTTTTTTCCTTTCCTCTTGATTTATCAAACTAAAGCTTTGCTTCTGCCTATGAATTCTTTGGCTGAAAATGTTTTTTTCGAATCGTTGTTGCAGATAAAACTCAGAGGATTCTTGTCACATATCCAGCAACTACGTGTTGCTTACTGGGGAATCACTTCTATAAAGACCCAATCTATATCGTCTCTTGGATTACTGTCCCCACGTTCAAAAGATGGTACAGATGAGAGTCAGCAACCTGCCGAGGCTTCTGGTGTTGGAAGGAGCTGGGTTCAGAGCATGTTCAGCAGGGATACAGCATCCAGATCAAACTCTTTTAGTCGTGTTCGCAGATGGGCTTCTGATGCTGGGAATTCCGGTATCTCTTTCTTTTAAGATTTCAGATGTGCACTATATTTTTTTTATTTTCAGCACATCAGCATGGTTTATTGTCTTCCAAGTTCAGCTACAAATGAGATTGGGACCCCTCGCAAACAAGATTTATCTTCTGCTGGTCAGAAAAAAATTCAAACCAATGTTCGCATACTTAGGGGTCATAGTGGTGCCATTACTGCTCTACATTGTGTGACAAGAAGAGAGGTGTGGGATCTTGTGGGTGACCGTGAAGATGCAGGTTTCTTTATAAGTGGAAGCACAGACTGCTCAGTAAGTTTGCATATTTGGGCAATTTCTTTGAATTGTGAGGCTTTTGTAACATGCAGCATTAAAGATATGTTTATTTCTAAAATCATGCAGGTTAAGATTTGGGATCCTAGTCTTCGTGGTTCTGAACTTCGGGCAACTCTGAAAGGACATACAAGGTTTTCTTTTCTTCCTCTTTTCTGGGTTGATTGATTGATGCCAATGAACTACTCTGCTTGGCCCTATGTGGTTGTTTAATTCACCTTGGATTGATGCCCGTCCTTTTCTGCCACATGTAGAAGCATCCGTGCAATAAGTTCTGATCGAGGAAGGGTGGTATCAGGGTCAGATGATCAGTCTGTTTTAGTATGGGACAAACAAACAACTCAGCTTCTAGAAGAGCTAAAAGGCCATGATGGACAGGTTTGTGTATATCTTTTATTTGATCATACACTGGGTATGGAACCATAAAGGTGAATGCAGAAAGTATGTAAGCGGATGAACAACCAATGCACTGTACAATGGGAAAATTCTACCTATAAAAAAAGCAGTTAAAAACACTCCGATGTTCTAGCTAGATGGTGCAACAATTGAGTAGATATTAGTAGATAGATTATAAAGAGGTATTTGAGTCCTATCTGTTTAACCCGTGGAGTAATTTGTTAGGATTGTCACCAATAGCCTATTTTAGTGAAAAACCAAATAAGGCTAAACCGAGGTACTCAATTTATGATAGTTTTATGCGGTAGTGTGAGGCTTATGTCACTGGCGCCATCGTTTACTACCACAAGAGTTTGTGCTCTACTCTAACCTCAATTTACAAAAGAAACTCAATCATAGGCATGGTTTTTGGGTTGAGTTCTTGTAAGCCTACTCATTTGTGTTGAAGCATAAATAAGGAGTTGTGAACAAGGCGGTAGATGCAGTTAGTTGCCGAGTGACTTTGCTCTGTATGATGAGTGTTAAGGTTAAGGGGTTTGAAAGCCTCAAAGAGGATTATGAGTTGTGTCTTGATTTTGGAGAGGTACACTTAGCTCTACGAGATGGACAGTGCCTTACTGCAGATGACTATTACCTCCAAGATGGATATTTATTCCGAGCCAACAAGCTTTGCATCTCATTGGCATCAAAGCAAGATATCCTAATTTGGGATATTCATGCCGGAGGCCTTTCGGAACACTTTGGACGTGACAAGACAATAGAAGAAGTGGAGCGTCAATTTTATTTGTCATGCCTGAAGAGAGATTGCGTTGATTGGTCAATATGGAACGTGCCAATTGGCCAAACACAGAAAGCAGAATACTGGCCTTTACACTCCCCTCCCTCTGCTAGATTGCCCTCGGTAGGATGAGAGTATGCACTTTTTGGTTGGGCTTCCACGTGCCTTAAAGAAGCAAGGTTCCATCTTTGTGGTAATGGGCTACTTTTCCAAGATGGCCCACTTCATTCCATGTGCCAAGACCTCATATGCTTCTCAAGTTGCTAAGCTCTATTTCGAAAGAGGTTGTCAAACACTATGGTCTTCACAAGAACCATAGTGTTTGATAGGGACGTTTGATTCATGATTTATTTCTCAAAAACCCTATGATACATGGGGGTTCGGAATTGAAGTTCTCCATTGCCTACCATCCAGAGAGATGGTTAGTCAGTCATAGTCTAGGAAACTTTTAGGATGTTTGATGGGTGAACACAACA